>NC_041380.1:98010902-98277160 GCF_002162155.2 Triticum dicoccoides
GAGTCGAGCCGCCGCTGCCTCGCCGCCGCTCTGCCGCCCACGCCGCGAGCCACCGCCATCGTCGCTGCCTCGCCGCCTCGTCGGAGTTCTGCTGCCGTCGTATACCGCCGTCACTATGAACCGGTATAAAACCGCCCCGGTTCGCCGATTCGTTTTCAGTATTTTTTGGTTCTTCGGTTTAGATCGGTTTTTTAGGGTTCGCTAGTTAGCGAACGCTTTCCGTTTACTTCGTTTTAACGAATGCGTTCATTAGTTAGGTTTTCATAGCGAACGTTCGTTCGTTAGGTTTTTCTTTTTATTCTACTTTCAGCCAGAGACCTATCCGTGATTACTTTTATCACAGATTAGTCCCTAATCTTCAAACCCTCGTTCCTTTTTGCTCGTTTGTCCAAATCCAGTTAAACCAACGCCAAAATCTTCGTCTTGTTCCCCTATTTCCAGATAATCAACTTGAACATGATTTTGACAAATTAAAATTTGGTTGCAAGCAGATTTGAATTCGAACTTCTTTTGATCGTAGTTTGAGTTTCGTTGCTCCGATTTGGTTGATTCTTTTTGCAAAACGAAGCTCTTTAGTTGAACTTTCAGTTTGGATCTTTTCATTTGAGTTTTACCCTTGCATATTATGCTTGAGTGCTTATGTATGCTATTGTTTGTTCATGATAGAGTTTCCGGAGTGTGAAATGTGCTACTAGGAGTCACTAGGGTTTTCAGATCGTCAGCAAGGCAAGTAACACTTTGATCATATCCCTTATTACCCAGTTTTTATGCATTAGTCTTAATCCTCAAACATTGCACGAGTAGGATCTGTTTAACATGTGGGTATTGGGAAGTAGTTGTTGAGGTAGTACCTATTGCCCTTTTATTCAAACCTTGGGAGTTACTACGTTATGCTTATTATACTTTGCTATGCTATGCTCGTAGACGTGGTTTGGTTTGAGTGATTCATGATAGTTGTGAGTATTATTATGAACTAAGGGTTTACTTAAGGTGGCTACTTTAACACACATCTGGGTGGATTGGTTTGTGGGCACCTGGGGAAATCCAGTGTTGTCCAAAGGAGAATCCCGGGGTATCTGTGTGATTTTTCCTATGGTTCGCCACACAGGCTCAAAGGGATCATTATGTTATTCATGCTGGAAACTTCCGTGTGCAGCCACAAGCCATTATGGGCTCTGGCATAGTTGATTAAGTTGTGGGAAACCTTTCCATGATGGGCTAGCAGATGTAGGGGATTGTAGGTGTACCGGCCTATCTATCGGTTAAGGGGACCACTTCGGAAAGACTGTGTGTCGGTCATCCGCTTCTCAAACATCATGCAGTGCGAGAAATTCAATGGAGGAGATCGAGTCTTGTGGGGAAAAGTGCGCAAACCTCTACAGAGTGTATAAACTAATCATGGTTAGCCGTGTCCCCGGTTATGGACATCTTGAGTATCTGGTTCTTGGATTTCTATGTTGATCTCATCACTTTACTTAATTAACTTGTTGGGTTAATGATTATTAATTTGGGACTGAGATGGGGTTATCATTCTCAATGTTTTTCAACAAATTTTGTAGTTAAATAAAATATATTCCTTTGTTGTAGGGAAAAACTAGCTTTATGCAAAAGATAACCATAGAGCCTCCACCAGCCATATATGCATATAGTTATAGTTGTTACTTGTTCATTGCCCTTTTGTGTTATATTGCCAGCATATTCCATGTGTTGACCAACACAGGCTGCAACGTATTATGTTGCAGAGTTTTCAGATGAAGAGTAAGGTGCGCTAGGTCGTTGTCATGCACTCAGCTATGCCGTTGGAGTTGATGGACTCATTTACCTTCGAAGCTTCCGTTGTTATCTTATTAAGATGGCCTTCAGCCATATTATTGTAATAAGTACTCTGTTTTGAGACATTCGATGTAATAAGTGTGTGATTGAACTCTGTTATAAATCCTCGAGTACTGTGTGTGTTGCTACCTCTTGAGCACTGCGTTGGTTTTCCCCGAAGAGGAAGGCATGATGCAGCAAAGTAGCGTAAGTATTTCCCTCGGTTTTTGAGAACCAAGGTATCATCCAGTAGGAGGCTACGAGCGAGTCCCTCGTACCTGCACAAAACAAATAAATCCTCACAACCAATGTGATAAGGGGTTGTCAATCCCTACACGGCCACTTACGAGAGTGAGATCTGATAGATATGATAAGATAATATTTTTGGTATTTTTATGATAAAGATGCAAAGTAAAATAAAAGCAAAGGAAATGACTAAGTATTGGAAGATTAATATGATGAAGATAGACCCGGGGGGCATATGTTTCACTAGTGGCTTCTCTCAAGAGCATAAGTATTCTACGGTGGGTGAACGAATTATTGTTGAGCAATTGACAGAATTGAGCATAGTTATGAGAATATCTAGGTATGATCATGTATATAGGCATCACGTCCGAGACAAGTAGACCAACTCCTGCCTGCATCTACTACTATTACTCCACTCATCGACCGCTATCCAGCATGCATCTAGAGTATTAAGTTATGAAAATAGAGTAACGCCTTAAGCAAGATGACATGATGTAGAGGGATAAACTCATGCAATATGATGAAAACTCCATCTTGTTATCCTCGATGGCAACAATAAAATACGTGCCTTGCTCCCCCTACTGTCACTGGGAAAGGACACCGCAAGATTGAACCCAAAGCTAAGCACTTCTCCCATTGCAAGAAAGATCAATCTAGTAGGCCAAACCAAACTGATAATTCGAAGAGACTTGCAAAGATAACCAATCATACATAAAATAATTCAGAGAAGATTCAAATATTGTTCATAGATAGACTTGATCATAAACCCACAATTCATCGGTCTCAACAAACACACCGCAAAAAGAAGAGTACATCGAATAGTTCTCCACAAGAGAGGGGGAGAACATTGTATTGAGATCCAAAAAGAGAGAAGAAGCCATCTAGCTAATAACTATGGACCCATAGGTCTGAGGTGAACTACTCACACTTCATCGGAGGGGCTATGGTGATGATGTAGAAGCCCTCCGTGATCGATGCCCCCTCCGGCGGAGCTCCGGAACAGGCCCCAAGATGGGATCTCGTGGATACAGAAAGTTACGGCGATGGAATTAGGGTTTTGGCTCCGTATATTATCGTTTGGGGGTACGTAGGTATATATAGGAGGAAGGAGTACGTCGGTGGAGCAACAGGGGGCCCACGAGGGTGGAGGGCGCGCCTGGGGGGTAGGCACACCCCCTACCTCATGGCCTCCTCTTTTGTTTCTTGACGTAGGGTCCAAGTCCTTTGGATCATGTTCGGTGAGAAAATCATGTTCCCGAAGGTTTCATTCTGTTTGGACTCCGTTTGATATTCCTTTTCTTCGAAACCCTAAAATAGGCAAAAACAGCAATTCTGGGTTGGGCCTCCGGTTAGTAGGTTAGTCCCAAAAATAATATAAAAGTGGATAATAAAGCCCGATAATGTCCAAAACAGTAGATAATATAGCATGGAGCAATCAAAAATTATAGATACGTTGGAGACGTATCAAGCATCCCCAAGCTTAATTCATGCTTGTCCTCGAGTAGGTAAATGATAAAAACAGAATTTTTGATGCAGAGTGCTACTTGGCATAATTTTAATGTAATTCTTCTTAATTGTGGTATGAATATTCAGATCCGAAAGATTCAAGATAAAAGTTCATATTGACATAAAAATAATAATACTTCAAGCATACTAAATAAAGCAATCATGTCTTCTTAAAATAACATGGCCAAAGAAAGTTATCCCTACAAAATCATATAGTCTGGCTATGCTCTATCTTCACCACACAAAGTATTTAAATCATGCACAACCCCGATGACAAGCCAAGCAATTGTTTCATACTTTTGACATTCTCAAAACTTTTTCAATCTTCACGCAATACATGGGCGTGAGCCATGGACATAGCACTATAGGTGGAATACAAGGGTGGTTGTGGAGAAGACAAAAGGGGAGAAGATAGTCTCACATCAACTAGGTGTATTAACGGGCTATGGAGATGCCCATCAATAGATATCAATGTGAGTGAGTAGGGATTGCCATGCAACGGATGCACTAGAGCTATAAGTATATGAAAGCTCAACAAAAGAAACTAAGTGGGTGTGCATCCAACTTGCTTGCTCACGAAGACCTAGGGAAACTTGAGGAAGCCCATCATTGGAATATACAAGCCAAGTTCTATAATGAAAAATTCCCACTAGTATATGAAATTGACGAAATGAGAGACTCTCTACTATGAATATCATGGTGCTACTTTGAAGCACAAGTGTGGTAAAAGGATAGTAGCATTCTCCCTTCTCTCTTTTTATCTCATATTTTTTTTATTTGGGCCTTTTCTCTTTTTTATGGCCTCTTTTCTTTCTCTTTTTTTATTATTTTTCGTCCGGAGTCTCATCCCGACTTGTGGGGGAATCATAGTCTCCATCATACTTTCCTCACTGGGACAATGCTTTAATAATGATGATCACACTTTTATTTTCTTACAACTCAACAATTACAACTCGATACTTAGAACAAAATATGACTCTATATGAATGCCTCCGACGATGTATCGGGATATGCAATGACTCATGAGTTACATGTATGAAAGAATTATGAGTGGTGGCTTTGACACAAATACGATGTCAACTACATGATCATCCTAAGAAATATGACAATGATGGAGTGTGTCATAATAAACAGAACGATGGAAAGTTGCATGGCAATATATCTCGGAATGGCTATGGAAATGCCATAATAGGTAGGTATGGTGGCTTTTTTGAGGAAGGTATATGGTGGGTGTATGATACCGGCGAAAGGTGCGCGGTATTAGAGAGGCTAGCAATGGTGGAAGGGTGAGAGTGCGTATAATCCATGGACTCAACATTAGTCATAAAGAACTCATATACTTATTGCAAAAATCTACAAGTTATCAAAGCAAAGTATTACGCGCATGCTCCTAGGGGGATAGATTGGTAGGAAAAGACCATCGCTCGTCCCCGACCGCCACTCATAAGGAAGACAATCAATAAATAAATCATGCTCCAACTTCATCACATAACGGTTCACCATACGTGCATGCTATGGAAATCACAAACTTTAACACAAGTACTTCTCAAATTCACAACTACTCAACTAGCACAACTTTAATATCACCATCTTCATGTCTCAAAACAATTATCAAGCATCAAACTTTTCATAGTACTCAACACACCCATAAGAAAGTTTTATTATTCCTAAATACCAAGCATTTTAGGATTATTTAAGCAAATTACCATGCTATTTAAGACTCTCAAAATAATCTAAGTGAAGCATGATATATCAATAGTTTCTATAAAACGGATCCACCACCGTGCTCTAAAAGATATAAGTGAAGTACTAGAGCAAAACTATATAACTCAAACGATATAAGCGAAGCACATAGAGTATTCTTTCAAATTCCAAATCATGAATGGTTCTCTCAAAAGGTGTGTACAGCAAGGATGATTGTGGTAAACTAACAAATAAAGACTCAAATAATACAAGACGCTCCAAGCAAAACACATATCATGTGGTGAATAAAAATATAGCTCCAAGTAAAGTTACCGATAGAAGTAGACGAAAGAGGGGATGCCTTCCGGGGCATCCCCAAGCTTTGGCTTTTAGGTGTCCTTACATTATCTTGGGGGTGCCATGGGCATCCCCAAGCTTAGGCTCTTGCAACTCCTTGTTCCAAAATCCATCAAATCTTTACCCAAAACTTGAAAACTTCACAACACAAAACTTAAAGTAGAAAATCTCGTGAGCTCCATTAGCGAAAGAAAACAAAAGACCACTTCAAGGTAATGTAATGAACTCATTATTTATTTATATTGGTGTTAAACCTACTGTATTCCAACTTCTCTATGGTTTATAAACTATTTTACTAGCCATAGATTCATCAAAATAAGCATACAACACATGAAAAACAGAATCTGTCAAAAACAGAACAATCTGTAGTAATTTGTAGCTAGCACAAGATCTGGAACCCCAAAAATTCTAAAATAAATTGCTTGACGTGAGGAATTTATATATTAATCATATTCAAAATAATTAACTAAATATCACTTTCCAAATAAAAATGGCAGCAGTTCTCGTGAGCGCTAAAGTTTCTGTTTTTTTACAGCAAGATTAGCAAGACTTTCCCCAAGTCTTCCCAACGGTTATACTTGGCACAAACACTAATTAAACACAAAAAAACACAACTTAAACAGAGGCTAAATAAATTATTTATTACTAAACAGGATCAAAAAGCAAGGAATAAAAATAAAATTGGGTTGCCTCCCAACAAGCGCTATCGTTTAACGCCCCTAGCTAGGCATAAAAAGCAAGGATAGATCTAGGCATTGCCATCTTTGGTAGGAAATCAATAAATGGCTCTCATAATAGATTCATAAGGTAATTTAATTTTCTTTCTAGGAAAGTGTTCCATACCTTTCCTTAACGGAAATTGGAATCTAATATTTCCTTCCATCATATCAATAATTGCACCAATCGTTCTAAGGAAAGGTCTACCAAGAATAATAGGACATGAAGGATTGCAATCTATGTCAAGAGCAATAAAATCTACGGGTACATAATTCCTATTTGCAACAATAATAACATCATTAATTCTTCCCATAGGTTTATTAATAGTGGAATCCGCAAGGTGCAAGTTTAGAGAGCAATCATCAAAATCACGGAAACCTAACAAATCACACAAAGTCTTTGGAATCGTGGAAACACTAACACCCAAATCACATAAAGCATAGCATTCATGATCTTTTATGTTAATTTTAATAGTTGGTTCCCACTCATCATAAAGTTTCCTAGTGGTAGAAACATCCAATTCAAGTTTTTCTTCATAATATTGCATCGAGGCATCAACGATATGTTTAGTGAACGCTTTATTTTGACTATAAGCATGAGGAGAATTTAGCACGGATTGCAACAAGGAAATACAATCAATCAAAGAGAAATTTTCATAATTAAATTCCTTGAAATCCAAAATAGTGGGTTTAGCAACATCTAGGGTTTTAATTTCTTCGATCCCACTTTCATCAATTTTAGCATCAAGATCTAAAAACTCCGAATTCTTGGAACGCCTTCTAGGTAAAGGTGGATCATATTCAGTCCCATCATTATTAAGATTCATATTGCAAAACAAAGATTTAATAGGGGACACATCAATGACTTTTAGATCTTCATCTTTATTTTCATAGGAACTAGAAGAACACGCTCTTATAAAGGCATCTTTCTTAGCACACATCCTAGCGGTTCTTTCTTTGCACTCATTAATTGAAATTCTCATGGCTTTGAGAGACTCATTGATATCATGCTTAGGTGGAATAGATCTAAGTTTTGAAGAATCAACATCAAGAGAAATTCTATCAATGTTCCTAGTCAACTCATCAATCTTAAGCAATTTTCTTCAATCAAAGCATTGAAATTCTTTTGTGAAGTAATAAATTCTTTAATATTAGATTCAAAATCAGAGGGAATCTTATTATAATTTCCATAATAATTGTTGTAGGAATTACCATAATTATTAGAGGGATTACTAGGATAAGGCCTAGGATTAAAATTTCCTCTATACGTGTTGTTACCAAAATTGTTCCTACCAATAAAATTCACATCCATAGATTCATTATTATTCTCAATCAAAGTAGACAAGGGAATATCATTAGGATCAGAAGAAACACTTTTACTAGCAAATAATTTCATAAGTCCATCCATCTTTCCACTCAAAACATTAATTTCTTCTATCACATGCACCTTTTTATTAGTAGATCTTTCAGTATGCCATTGAGAATAATTAACCATAATATTATCTAGGAGTTTAGTAGCTTCTCCTAAAGGGATTTACATAAAAGTGCCTCCCGCGGACGAATCTAAAAGATTTCTAGAAGCAAAATTCAATCCGGCATAAAAAATTTGTATAATCATCCACAAATTCAAACCATGAGTAGGGCAATTACGTATCATTAATTTCATCCTCTCCCAGGCTTGTGCAACATGTTCATGATCAAGTTGCTTAAAATTCATAATATCGTTTCTAAGGGAGATGATCTTAGCGGGAGGAAAATACTTAGAGATAAAAGCATCTTTGCACTTATTCCATGAATCAATACTATTTTTAGGCAAAGACGAGAACCAAGCTTTAGCATGATCTCTAAGCAAAAAAGGAAATAGCTTCAATTTAACAATATCAATATCCACATCTTTCTTATTTTGCATATCACACAAATCAACGAAGCTATTTAGATGGGTAGCGGCATCTTCACTAGGAAGGCCGGAAAACGGATCTTTCATGACAAGGTTCAGCAAAGCAGTATTAATTTCACAAGATTCAGCATCGGTAAGAGGAGCAATCGGAGTGCTAATAAAATCATTGTTGTTGGTATTGGTAAAGTCACACAATTTAGTGTTATCTTGAGCCATCGTGACAAGCAAGCAAACTAACACACAAGCAAACAAAAAGCAAGCGGGCAAAAAGAGGCAAATAGAGAAAGAGAGGGAGGATAGAGAGAGAGGGCGAATAAAACGGCAAGGGTGAAGTTGGGGAGAGTAAAATGAGAGGCAAATGGCAAATAATGTAATGCGGGAGATAGGGATTGTGATGGGTACTTGGTATATTGACTTTTGCGTAGACTCCCCGGCAACGTAGCCAGAAATCCTTCTTGCTACCTCTTGAGCACTGTGTTGATTTTACCCGAAGAGGAAGGGATTATGCAGCAAAGTAGCGTAAGTATTTCCCTTAGTTTTTGAGAACCAAGGTATCAATCCAGTAGGAGGCTACGCGTGAGTCCCTCGTACCTGCACAAAACAAATAAATCCTCGCAACCAACGCGATAAGGGGTTGTCAATCCCTACACGGCCACTTACGAGAGTGAGATCTGATAGATATGATAAGATAATATTTTTGGTATTTTTATGATAAAGATGCAAAGTAAAATAAAAGCAAAGTAAAAAAGCAAAGGAAATAACTAAGTATTGGAAGATTAATATGATGAAGATAGACCCGGGGGCCATAGGTTTCACTAGTGGCTTCTCTCAAGAGCATAAGTATTCTACGGTGGGTGAACAAATTACTGTTGAGGAATTGATAGAATTGAGCATAGTTATGAGAATATCTAGGTATGATCATGTATATAGGCATCACGTCCGAGACAAGTAGACCGACTCCTGCCTGCATCTACTACTATTACTCCACTCATCGACCGCTATCCAGCATGCATCTAGAGTATTAAGTTATGAAAACAGAGTAACGCCTTAAGCAAGATGACATGATGTAGAGGAATAAACTCATGAAATATGATGAAAAACCCATCTTGTTATCCTCGATGGCAACAATACAATACGTGCCTTGCTGCCCCTACTGTCACTGGGAAAGGACACCGCAAGATTGAACCCAAAGCTAAGCACTTCTCCCATTGCAAGAAAGATCAATCTAGTAGGCCAAACCAAACTGATAATTCGAAGAGACTTGCAAAGCTAACCAATCATACATAAAAGAATTCAGAGAAGATTCAAATATTGTTCATAGATAGGCTTGATCATAAACCCACAATTCATCGGTCTCAACAAACACACCGCAAAAAGAAGATTACATCAAATAGTTCTCCACAAGAGAGGGGGAGAACATTGTATTGAGATCCAAAAAGAGAGAAGAAGCCATCTAGTTAATAACTATGGACCTGTAGGTCTGAGGTGAACTACTCACACTTCATCGGAGGGGCTATGGTGATGATGTAGAAGCCCTCCATGATCGATGCCCCCTCCGGCGGAGCTCTGGAACAGGCCCCAAGATGGGATCTCGTGGATACAGAAAGTTATGGCGGTGGAATTAGGGTTTTGGCTCCATATCTGATCGTTTGGGGGTACGTAGGTATATATAGGAGGAAGGAGTACGTCGGTGGAGCAACAGGGGGCCCACGAGGGTGGAGGGCGTGTCTGGGGGGGTAGGCGCGCCCCCCTACCTCGTGGCCTCCTCTTTTGTTTCTTGACGTAGGGTCCAAGTCCTATGGATCATGTTCAGTGAGAAAATCACGTTCCCGAAGGTTTCATTCCATTTGGACTCCGTTTGATATTCCTTTTCTTCGAAACCCTAAAATAGGCAAAAAAACAACAATTCTGGGTTGGGCCTCCGGTTAGTAGGTTAGTCCCAAAAATAATATAAAAGTGGATAATAAATCCCAATAATGTCCAAAACAATAGATAATATAGCATGGAGCAATAAAAAATTATAGATATGTTGGAGACGTATCATGTGTCAGCATTACCGATCCAGGGATGACACTTATACACAGAGATTTGACCGTTTGAGGTCGGATCGCTACAAAGATCAAATAGAGTTTGTAAAAGTTTTTTGTTTGTCACTTTCAGTTTGTCAACTGAATTGCTTGAGGACAATCAATGGGTTAAGATTGGGGGAGTTGATACGTCTCCATCGTATCTACTTTTCCAAACTCTTTTGCCCTTGTTTTGGACTCTAATTTGCATGATTTGAATGGAACTAACCCGAGCTGATGTTGCTTTCAGTAGAATTGCCATGGTGTTATTTTTGTACAGAAATCAATGTTCTCGGATTGACCTGAAAATTTACGGAGAATGTTTGTGGAACAAATAAAAATACTAGTGCAAAAAGATCCCACAGGGGGGCCACCCATGGGCCACAAGCCCAGGGGCACACCTACCCCCCGAGGGCGCACCCTCCTGGCTTGTGGGGCCCCTGGACCACCTCCAACCCTAACTCCAACTCTATAAGTACCTATTCACGGAGAAAAATCAAAGAAAGATCCATCGCGTTTTACGATACAGAGCCGCCGCCACCTCCTGTTCTTCGTCGGGAGGGCTGATTTGGAGTCCGTTCGGGGCTCCGGAGAGGGCAATACCTCATCATCATCATCACCAACCTTCCTCCATCACCAATTTCATGATGCTCACCGCCGTGCATGAGTAATTCCATCGTAGGCTTGTTGGACGGTGATAAGTTGGATGAGATTTATCATGTAATCGAGTTAGTTTTCTTAGGGTTTGATCCCTAGTATCCACTATGTTCTGAGATTGATGTTTCTACGACTGTACTATGCTTAATGTTTGTCGCTAGGGCCCAAGTGCCATGATTTCAGATCTGGACCTATTATGTTTTCATGAATATATTTGTGTTCTTGATCCTATCTTGAAGTTGTAGACACCTATTACGAGTTATGATCCGCATACCCCAAGGTGACAATAATTGGGATTCTTTCCGGTGATCACCGTAGTTTGAGGAGTTCATGTATTCACTAAGTGCTAATGCTTTAGTCTAGTTCTCTATTAAAAGGAGGCCTTAATATCCCTTAATTTCCATTAGGACCCCGCTGCCATGGGAGGGTAGGACAAAAGATGGCATGCAAGTTCTTTTCAATAAGCACGTATGACTATATACGGAATACATGCCTACATTATATTGATGAATTGGAGCTAGTTTTGTGTCACCCTAGGTTATGACTGCTGATGAATATCATCCAACACAATTATCATTGTTGATCCACTGCCTACGAGCTTTTCACATATTCATCTTTCCTCAGTTACTTTCATTGCTACTGTTGTTACAATCATTACAAAACTGCTACTGTTACTTTTGCCACTGTTACCGTTACTTCCATACTACTTTGCTACTAAATACTTTGCTGCAGTTATTAAGTCTTACAGGTGTGGTTGAATTTACAACTCAACTACTAATACTCGCTAATATTCTTTGGCTTCCCTTGTGTCGAATCAATAAATTTGGGTTGAATACTCTACCCTCAAAAATTGTTGTGATCCCCTATACTTGTGGGTTATCATCGGTATCTCCATACCTAGTTCAATCTCGTTACGGGCAAGTCTCTTTACTTTTTTGTGACACATCATCTTGTAACTAACTCCTTAGTCATCACTTTGCTAGCAAGCTTCTTGTGATGCTGTGCTACCGAGAGGGCCCAGAGATACCTCTCCATCATACGGAGTGACAAATCCCAATCTCGATTCACGCCAACTCAACATACACCTTCGGAGATACCCGTAGAGCACCTTTAGAATCACCCTGTTACAAAGTAACATTTGATAGCACACAAGGTATTCCTCCGGTATCTGGGAGTTGCATGATCTCATGGTCGAAGGAATATGTACTTGACATTAAGAAACCAGTAGCAATAAACTGAACGATCATATGCTAAGCTAATGGATGGTTCTTGTCCATCACATCATTCTCCTAATGATGTGATCCCATTATCAAATGAAAACTCATGTCTATGGTCAAGAAACCTTAACCATCTTATAATCAACGGGCTAGTCTAGTAGAGGCTTACTAGGGACTTGGTATTTTCTTATGTATTCACACATGTATTTAAGTTTCCAATCAATAAAATTATAGCATGAATAATAAACCTTTATCATGACTAAGGAAATATAATAATAACCACTTTATTATTGCCTCTAGGGCATATTTCCAGCAAGGTATGCTCCTCTCACCGACCTCCCTCCCCCTCCTCTGGCGACCCGCGGCCGCAGCTCCATCTCTTTCCCTTACGCTGATTCTCTCCATCCTCTCATGTGCAGTCCCCTCCGCCCCCTTCTGAATCCCCTAATCCATTAGATTTGGCTGCCGCCGGAGCACCACCTCTTCTCGCCCCCTGCTTCTTCTTTCTCTACCACCCCGGATCCTCCTCCTTGGGCGCCATCCAACCACCTCCTCCTTTGCCCCCTTCATCTTCTCCCCCTGTTGCCCTAGATCTTTCTCCTTCCCCGCCAATCGATCACCTCCTCCTCTGCCCCCTTCTTTTACTATCACAGCCATGTGTTCATGCTGATTGACGTAGATTGTCCTCTGTTGGTCCATTTTTTGTGTAAAGTTTGCTGACCTGAACTTGTATGTTTTATGTAGATTGATTTCATCGCCATGGGGCCGGTTTGAGGTGAAAAAATAATGATTTTCTCTATCAATTGAGATGTTGAATATGTGATGTTTTGTCCTGCTCATGTGATGATTGGATAATTTATGTTTTTCTCTGTCAATTGATATGTTGTGTCCTGGTCATGTGTAGATTTAATAGTGAAATAACGATTTTATGTGTGCTAATGCCAAGTTCATAATTAGTGTTTGTATATGTGTGCATTGTGGCTCCATAATGTCTCAATTGGACTTAATTGCTTCCATCACTGAAGAGAACAAAAGAAGAAAAAGGAAAAGGATTGTATTGACAGCAATGTATGTTGAGTCAGTTTGTCTTGCACTAGCTTATCTTAGTACGCAAAGGGCACCAAAGAGTTTAGGATGCTTCAGTAACGAGGAGCATCGGTATGGTCTTAGGAAGTATTTTCTCAAAGAAATGTACAATGGTTCAGAAGTAACTTGCTATGATGAGTTGTGATTAACTAAAAGAAACTTCCATGGTTTATGTGCTATGTTGCGTGAGAAGTGTGGCTTGGTTGGCAGCATATATGTGACTGTAGAAGAAAAGGTTGCAATATTTTTATTGGTGGTTGGACATGGTCTTAAGATGAGGTTGACCTGCGACACTTACAATCATTCTTTCGAGACTATTAGTAGGCACTTCTCGAGTGTGTTAACAACCATTCTTTCCCTAAGTGGGGAGTTTATAAAGCTTCTGGATCCTTCCATTGAACCTCTAGATGATTACAAATGGAAAGTGGTTTGTCAATGCATTGCGAGCACTAGACAGGTGTCATGTTGACGTCTATCACTACAAAAAAAGACACATCCGTGACATTTTGGGCCGAACGAAAAAAAATTGTCATACATATGACACTTCTATGACGATAATTGTGACAAAACCCGGTATCATCATAGATGTGGTGGGCTCCTACTTCTATGACAAAAAATCATGACAGAAAATGGGCTTTTCGTCCTGGGCGGGCCGGAGACGCAGCTGCATGACATTCTTTGGGCCATCCATGACGGAAAAAAACCATGGTAGAAGCAAGGGGGAGGAAAATTTCAGGGAGTTCCCGGTTACGGTGGGAGGTCGAGGGCCGAGCGATGCGCGTTTCTCTCATACACGCACGCGCGTGTGTGCGAGGCGTTGGCTCTAACTGAACCCGAGCGAGGCGTTGGGCTCTAACTGAACCCGAGCGATTGCACTGCAGGCTACGCGTTACTGAACCCGAGCGATGGATCGATGGATGTTAACTGAACCCAATCGAGCGATTCCTTTGCTACTACTGCTAACTGAAGCCGATCGATGCTGCCTCTGGGATGAACAGTGAGCGTTGCGTGGGGGGTTTGGATGAACAGTGAGCGGTGGCGTTGCCTCTGGATGAACAGGACCCCGTGGTGTGGTGGAGGGCTGGATGAACAGTAGACGGTGGATGGGTGCCTGTGGAGGGGTGGTTGAACAGGACCCCATGGTGTGGAGGGTTGGATGAACAGTAGACGGTGGAGGGGTGCCCGTGGAGGGGTGGTTGAACAGTAGCCGGTGGAGTAGTGCGCGGTGGATGATGGATGAACAGGAGCCCGTGGAGGCTGGAGGAGGTCGACGGTAGCCCGTGGAGGCTGGAGGAGGTCGACGGTGGAGATGAACAGTATCCCGTGGAGTCCCGTTTTGTGGTACACCACACCCCTCCCGATGAACAGGACCCCCGTTTTGACCGTAGCGCTCCAACACAAGTCCGTTTCGTTCGTTTTGCGGTACGCCACACCCCTCCCGATCAACAGGACCCCCGTTTCGACCGTAGGAGGTCCGTTTCCTCCATTTTGCGGTACGCCACACCCCTCCCGATCAATAGGACCCCCGTTTCGACCGTAGGAGGTCCGTTTCCTCCGTTTTGCGGTACACCAGACCCCTCCCGATGAACAGGATCCCGTTTCGAACGTGGCCGGTCGAGCACAAGGCCGTTTCCTCCGTTGTGCGGTACGCCAGGCCTCGTTTCCATCGCATGTTCCGTCCAAGCCCTCCCGATGAACACGACCACGCATTCCATTCGGACCCAGCCGGTTGGCTCCCACGCGTTTCGTTGCCTCCCGATGAACACGACGCATTCCGTTGCCTCCCCATGAACACGACACATTCTGTTGCCTCCCCATGAACACGGCGACAATGCTGCCTCCCCATGAACACGACGACGGCGTTGTTTCTCCGTTCCGACCCAGCCATGTACACGAGCCCTGGCCGTACGTATGCGCGAGTAGGCGTTCGAGACCCCGCCCGTATGTACACATACGTGGCCGTATTTTCTTTCTTGCACCCTAGCCGCTCTACGTATGTGTACATGCTACGTGTGCGCCTCTACTACGACACGTACGCCTCTACTACGACACGTGCGCGCCTCTACATCCACCAGTATATATGTACGTACACGTTCGCGACCAGAATGACAATGCTACGTACGCTTCGACCAGGTGGGTCCCGACTGTCAGGCACTTCCTTGCCTGCGAAGATGTAGCTGGTGGGTCCCAGCAGTCAGGGGGGCGAATCGTTTTTTTCCCGGACGCACTTCCTTGCATGCGGAGATGTAGCTGGTGGGTCCCAGCAGTCAGGGGCAAACGTTTTTTTCGCAAAATACGGTGGCCCGTCTGGTGGGTCCCTGCTGTCAGGTGGAGGAATAATTATTTTGCACGTAATAAGGAGGCACTTCCTTGCTGCGGCCGTGGACCCAGCTATCAGCCTCTCCACGTACAGTCCACGTTCGATGGAAGCCGTTCCTTGACCACGTTGACCACGCCGCACCGAGAGCACCAGGGCGGTGGATGACGGCGAGGCCTAGGAAGGGGACGACGCGGATCCGGGGAAGACGTGACAGTGGATGCCCACGCGTAGAGGAGTACGAGGGTTCACTGGTTCGCTGCGGTGTGAGGCTGTCGTCGCCGCAGAATAACAGGGGGTGTGGGTGAGTAGAGGGATGGCCTAGCCAGCGGTGGGAGTAGTAGGGGGTGGTGAGGCCTCCGCCGCATCGCAGCCGGCCATGGGAGGCAGGAGCATGAGGCACGACCGGCTCTGGTTTGGGTGGCTGGAGCAAGAAGACCAGAGGTTGAAGAAGCACTACGGCCGTTGGATGGACATCATACGGTCACTGGAGCTAGAATCGTGCATATATTGACTAAGTTGACAAAGCCCTCCGTCCCCGTCAACTTAGTAGGCCCACAAGTCAGCCTGCCACTATACTGGGTCCCAGCTAACAGGGGGGTATTCATTTTTTTGTGCGTAATAAGAAGGCACTTCCTTGCGCGCGAAGATATAGCTGGTGGGTCCGAGCTGTCAGCGGTGGTAACGTTTTTTTCGCGAAATACAGGGGCCCTTTCGGTGGGTCCCTGATGGCAGGTGGAGGAATCATTATTTTGCGTGTAATAAGGAGGCATTTCCTTACGTGCGGCCGTGGACCCAGATGTCGGCCTCTCCACGTACAGTCCACTTCAGATGCATGTCGGTTATTGGCCACGTTGACCAGGCCGCGCCGAGAGCACCAGGGCGGTGGATGACGGCGAGGCCTAGGAAGGGAACAACACGAAGGCAGGGAAGACTCGGCAGTTGTTTCCCACGCGGAGGGGAGTACAACTGTACGAGGGTTTACTGGTTCGTTTGCCATCGCCGGAGAATAACAGCAGGTGTGGGTGAGTAGAGGGATGGCTAGGCCAGCGATGGGAGTATGGTGGGGTAGTGAGGCGTGCGCGGCAGCAGAGCCGGTCACGGGAAGGAGGGAGCAGGCAGTCCCACCGGCGCTTGTTTGAGCGGCTGGAGCAGGAAGAGCAGAGATTGAAGAAGCACGACGGTCGTTCGATGGACATCGCACGGTCACTGGAGCTAGAATCGTTCATATTGACTAAGTTGACAAAGCCCTCTGTCCCCGTCAACTTAGTAGGCCCACAAGTCAGCCTCCCACCATGGTGGGTCCCAGCTAGCAGGGGGTATGCATTTTTCTGTGCGTAATAAGGAGGCACTTCCGGTGGGTCCAAGGTGACAGCGGGGGAACGTTTTTTTCACGAAATATGATGGTCCGTCCGGTGGGTCCCAGCAGTCAGGGGCAAACGTTTTTTCACGAAATGCGGTGGCCCGTCCGGTGGGTCCCAGCAGTCAGGGGAAAATGTTTTTTCCGCAAAATACTGGTGGCCCGTCCGATGGGTCCCTGCTATCAGGTGGAGGAATAATTATTTTGCGCGTAATAAGGAGGCACTTCCTTGCGGCTGCCATGGACCCAGCTATCAGCCTCTCCACATACAGTACTCTTCCGATGGAAGTCGATCGTTGACCACATTGACCACGCCGCACCGAGAGCACCACGGTGGTGGACGATGGCGAGGCCTAGGAAGGGGACAATACGGAGCCGGGGAAGACGCGGCAGTGGATGCCCGCGCGGAGAGGAGTACGAGGGTTCACTGGTTCGGCTGCGGTGTGAGGTTGTCGTCGCCGCAGAATAACAGGGGGAGTGGGTGAGTGGAGGGATGGCCTGGCCAGCGGTGGGAGTAGTATGGGGACGATGAGGCCTCCGCGGCAGCACAGCCGGCCACGGGAGGCAGGAGCATGCGGCATGACCGGCGCTGCTTTGGGCGGCTGGGGCAAGAAGACCAGAGGTTGAAGAGGCACTACGGCCGTTAGATGGACATCCTTGACCACGCCGCACCGAGAGCACCAGCACGGTGGACGACGGTGAGGCCTACGAAGGGAATGACACGGAGCCGGGGAAGACACGCAGTGGCTGCCCACGCGGTGGAGAGTACGAGGGTTGGCTGGTTCGACTGCCGTCGCCGGAAAATAACAGGAGGTGTGGGTGAGTAGAGGGATAGACAGGCCAGGGATGCCAGTATGATGGGGCCGTGAGGCCTGCCCGGCAGCACTGCCGGTCACGGGAGGCGGGAGCAGGCGGTTCTGATGCGGATGGTTTGGGCGGCTGGGACAGGAAGATCAGAGACTGAAGAAGCACGATTACTGTTAGATTGACATCTAACGGTCTGACGCTGGTAGAATCGATTGTTGACTAAGTTTCTTTTTTGAGAAACCTTGTGTACGCATGAACTTAGTAGGCCCACAAGTCAGCCTCCAAATCTGTGGCAGACAACATAAAGCCCATTTGCTATTTCTTATAATATGTAGCCCATTTGCTAATTCTGAAGTAATTTATTACAGCCCATTTTCTGCCCAGGACCACGGTCAAAAAGTTCAACCTTATTTTGCATATTTCGGTGGAGTCCGAACTGTTGTAATCCCGAAACAATAAACATTTTTTTAAGAACTTATTGATTTGCCAAAAAATCGTTTTGTTTTTGTAAGCAAATAAAACGTGGGACAATTGAGTTGGTTTAAGGGAAAACCAGTGGTAAAAAATCAGCGCTGGGTGGGAAAAAACAACAAAAATAAGGATGTAAATATGAAAAGGGAATTTTATGTGGTTTCAATATAATGATATGTGTATATGAACTAGTAAAACTATAGGTAGAGATTAGAAAACGGATGTAGGACATGCGTTTCAAGAGGATAATAGAACTGGGTTGTGTGTTTGATTCAGTCAAAAAACTGTCTGCGGATCTTGTAAGACAAAATATAACTAACGCTGGCGGGCCAGAGGCCAGTAGATACCTGCTGGATCTTTGTGCCCCGTTGTCGTCATGGGTTGGGCCTGTTAAAAACAAAACCAACCCTGGGCAGTCTACAGCCCAGTTAAAACTTGCTCGACTTGAAAAAACAATATACATGCTCAATAAATGAGAGAATTCTGCAAGTATAGACTGATAACTGGGATGCAGCATGGATATTGTTTTTTTATCGTGATAATAAGTGCATGCACTTGTTTCGAAAAAATTGGAGAACTGGGAATTCGAACGACGGGTGCTTATGCTACCCATCAAATAAAAATCAGGTGCCTGAAAATTCGTTTCGAAACAAATGATTCAGCTTTATATCCACGTCGACCCTCGGCATGATGGTTGGAAGCAAATGCAAGTTCATACCAAAAGATCGTTAACAACAATACCAACTTGCGGACGACAAGGTAGTACAACTACCAATACCAAACTTACTTATAATCTTTTTACTCCTGGCCCTAGTGTTCGTCTGGTAGAAAATCTTGCAGAGGACCAGGTACTGCTCCTTCTCTTGCTCCAGGTCCCCGAGGTGGTACTGGTGCATCACCCAGTTGGTCCTCTGCTGGTGGAAGTTCTTGTTGGTGTGCAGCACCAGAACCTTTTTTGTTGCCCGTCTGTCGGCCGTTGACCATCACCGGCAAGGTATTGCCGGTCTTGTGCCACATCGCGTGCATGCCTCACTCCGACTGTATCTTGCGAAGCGTCCACGTGCCCCTTTTAAACGCCCTGGAATTGCGCTGGAAGAAATGCTTTCTTAGGCCACTCAGTGTGATACCTGCAGTATTGTGGAATACAGGTTTTAGTGTACCTAGTTGGCATTTTCATAACATCTTTGGCATGTTGCAGTCACTTGTTTCACTTTTTATTAACTGTCAAATTGTGATTGCTTCACCAGGTCTGCGTCTAAAAACAAAAATAGAGCTATGAACAAACGAATATGTTTGTGCAAGTAGACGGCCGATTGGTGTCTTACCTGGAAGTTTCTCAGGTTGGGTGTAGCATATGCTGTGCTCACTGTCGATGGTTGGTATGAACAAATCGATGAGAGACTGAAATCTCGCGCTGTCAGCACTCACTTTGGCCTCAAGGTGCTCGATCAGCTCCTGATCCGTGGGATCGAACTTGACGCCAGCCGCCAGCACCGGCCAATCCTTCTTCGACTTGCATCGGTAATTCCAGTTATATGGTACTCAATGTATGATCAATCAACTGTTTTAAGTGAATGATGAAAGATTTTGACATATAAGTGGTACTCCAAATCTGAAGTCCAGAATACCCGAACACGCCGTCGGGATTCTTGTGTCACCTCACGCGCAGCGTGTTGTCACGTCAATTCAATGTGTGGACATGATGAATAATTTGACCGACGTATACTAGTACTGCTACTGTACTGGAGTACTTACTAGTCGTATTTAGTGTCACAATTTATACATAGGTTTAACTAACAAGTACGCACTTGAAGCCTAACTGATATATATATGGCTTCTGCACAGCATCTCCATCATCATTATCAGTACATCCTATGCAGGTGAGTTAGGATGCACTTGATCCCAGGAAGGTATCTACTCCCTCCGTCCCATAATATAAGAGCATTTTTGACACTAGCATAGTATCAAAAACGCTCTTATATTATGGGGCGGAGGGAGTATCCTTCAAACCAGAGGAGTGCTTCAAACTAACAACAGTACATAATATCCAACAAAAGAGGGCCGTGCTACAGCAGTAGAATACATGGCTCAGTCTAGATATCAGCACGAATCAAGTTGTGCATATTTGCTGTTGGCATGAACCACATCGCCGCATGTCGGGTTTGCAAAAGCCATCCATCACATGGAAGCTTGATGCCTTTCACACACTGAAGATTATCTGGCAACAAGCTGTGTCGATGAATCTCTAGATATGGTGATTCCATGGTATGATGTGTAAACATAGCCCCCCTCGCGAATGGAAGTTGCATAGCACAGTAATCATCGCCGGTGATATGATCGATGATTGGTTGGATGATCGGATAATTGAGCCCGAGGAGCAAGGAGTGATTGCCAAGGCTGTAAACCCGCCTCCAGTTGAATACGCCTGGCCCAACGGAGCTGGGATCTTTCTCGAACACGAAGCAGCCATAGCCATCAATGTCACGAACGCCCCACGCATTGTACTGCATGTGGTTTGATGTAATGGTTTGGTCAATTTGGTACGTGCGAATGAGCATCAAATGACCGTCGTCAGCTGAACGAGCGATAAACCACCAGCCATCGGCTGGTATGGTTCCAGGTCCTGGAATCATGAAGGCCAGCGCATTTGCGTCTGCTGCAACAATTCAAATTGGAGACCAAAAGGACAAAAATATGAAGGAAATATGCCCTAGAGGCAATAATAATGTTATTATTTTATTTCCTCATATCATGATAAATGTTTATTATTCATGCTAGAATTGTATTATCCAGAAACATAATACTTGTGTGAATACATAGACAAACCAAACGTCACTAGTATGCCCCTACTTGACTAGCTCGTTAATCGAAGATGGTTATGTTTCCTAACCATAGACATGTGTTGTCATTTGATTAATGGGATCACATCATTAGGAGAATGATGTGATTGACATGACCCATTCCATTAGCTTAGCACCCGATCGTTTAGTATGTTGCTATTGCTTTCTTCATGACTTATACATGTTCCTATGACTATGAGATTATGCAACTCTCGTTTGCCGGAGGAACACTTTGTGTGCTGCCAAACGTCACAACGTAACTGGGTGATTATAAAGGAGCTCTACAGGTGTCTCCAAAGGTACATGTTGGGTTGGCATATTTCGAGATTAGGATTTGTCACTCCGATTGTCGGAGAGGTATCTCTGGGCCCTCTCGGTAATGCACATCACATAAGTCTTGCAATCATAACAACTAATGAGTTAGTTGCAAGATGATGTATTACGAAACGAGTAAAGAGACTTGCCAGTAACGAGATTGAACTAGGTATTGAGATACCGACGATCGAATCTCGGGCAAGTAACATACCGATGACAAAGGGAACAACGTATGTTGTTATGCGGTCTGACCGATAAAGATCTTCGTAGAATATGTCGGAGCCAATATGAGCATCCAGGTTCCGCTATTGGTTATTGACCGGAGACGTGTCTCGGTCATGTCTACATTGTTCTCGAACCCGTAGGGTCCGCACGCTTAAGGTTTTGATGACAGTTATATTATGAGTTTATGCATTTTGATGTACCGAAGTTTGTTCGGAGTCCCAGATGTGATCAATGACATGACGAGGAGTCTCGAAATGGTCGAGACATAAGGATTGATATATTGGAAGCCTGTATTTGGATATCGGAAGTGTTCCAGGTGAAATCGGGATTTTACCGGAGTACCGGGAGGTTACCGGAACCCCCCAGGAGGTATATGGGCCTTAGTGGGCTTTAGTGGAAGAGAGGAGAGGTGGCCAGGGCTGCGCCGTGCGCCCCTCCCCCCTAGTCCGAATAGGACAAGGAGAGGGGGGCGGTGCCCCCCTTCCTTCTCTCTCTCCTCTTTACCCCTCCCGAATCCTATTCCAACTAGGAAAAGGGGAGGAATCCTACACCCGGTGGGAGTAGGACTCCTCCTGGCGCGCCCTCCTCCTGGCCGGCCGCACCTTCCCCTGCTCCTTTATATACGGGGGCAGGGGGCACCCCTAGACACACAAGTTGCTCCACGTGATCATATTCTTAGCCGTGTGCGGTGCCCCCTGCCACCATAATCCTCGATAATATTGTAGCGGTGCTTAGGCGAAGCCCTGCGACGGCAGTACATCAAGATCGTCACCATGCCGTCGTGCTGACGGAACTCTTCCCCGACACTTTGCTGGATCGGAGTCTGGGGATCGTCATCGAGCTGAACGTGTGCTAGAACTCGGAGGTGTCGTAGTTTCGGTGCTTGATCGGTCGGGCCGTGAAGACGTACGACTACATCAACCGCGTTGTGCTAACGCTTCCGCTGTCGGTCTACAAGGGTACGTAGATCACACTCTCCCCTCTCGTTGCTATGCATCACCATGATCTTGCGTGTGCGTAGGATTTTTTTTGAAATTACTACGTTACCCAACAAAATAAACAATCATGTTCAGAGTATGTGTGGAATTAAGATTATTATAACAGTGACACATATCATAGACAGAGAATTGCAATGTCGTGGTCATAATCATACCCCAAGATAAAAATTAAGCCAATGGCTTTCATATTCTAGCAATATGTCATGGTTCAAACATCATGTAACAATGAGAGGAAAACAGCTATGACAGCGCCTACTCATATTCTACCATAGCACTTACTACTACTGTTCTCATATCAACTCTAAGCAATAACATGCGTTGTTATAAAAATCTTGTAAATGAGAGTAACATATAGCAATCATGATGTTATTCTCATAATATGTATTCTAACAATCATTAGATGCCAATTGTTCTCATATCAACTCTAACAATAACATGTGTGGTCATAAAAATCTAGGAAATGAGAGGAACATATAGCAATGATGTGGTTATAGACATGCTATGCATTCTAAATTTGTAACAAATGAACAGGCAATCGTATTCATAAGGTAAATATGAGATGAGATAGAACAATTACACGACGATAGATTCCACCAGTATAGGCAGCCAATCTGTGCGTTGACCGCGTAAACGATGCCATCATGCACTATAGCATCAGACAGAAATGTTGCCTCAACAGGATTGATGATGAGCCATAACCATGTATGGTGACCGGATTCCAGATAGACTAATCCCATGTTGAACAAGGCAATGAGCTTGAAATCCATGTAGTCTTCTGATGGTGTGGGCACTTCGCAGATTACAACTTTCTGCAAACAGAGGTCGAGCCAAAAGCTTGACGCGTCTCGTGCGTAGTAGGCAGGAGTGTCCGGCGGGCCGCGAGGCTCGATGGCGGCGGTAGCCAACGATGGAAGGGTGATCTCTCGCTGGGTGTAGATATCCATGAGACACCACGGACTACCGGTGTGGTGGATGAGGACGATCCAGTTGGCCTTCATGCCCGCCCAGTAGTGGCCGCGCATGAAGGACGGGTGGACGAGTAGTGGTAGCTTGTCGAGGGGCACCACGGCAACCTCCGTAGGATCGTCAAGTCGGTGCCTGGGCCACCTGCGAGGATCGGGCATCAGCAAGCAAGGTGTCTTGAAAAGAGCCGGCCGGTTGCAGACGAGTAGATGGTACAAAGACACCGAGCATGCGACCAGACGGACGGTGCTGGGTAGGTCCGTACGACTACAGATCTGCTCCAAGAGAACATCGGGGAGGGAATTCCAATCGCGGCTCTGCGTGTCAGTCGGTTCTGCCATTGGGGTTTTCGGTGCCTGCGAGCCAGCGAGGAAGTGGATTCGGGCGGGCGAGCGAAGAAGCTTCTCCTTGTGTGGCCGAGCAGTGAGAGGGGGGATATGGTATGCGCGAGCTACCAAGGAAGATGGCGCGGGCGGGCGAGCAGTGAGCGGGGGTAAATGGTGTGCGGCCGACGATGGGGAAGAGAGGAGGAAGAAGAAGAGATGGCAGTATTGGGTAAGGCTAATTTAGTAACACCAACATGCTGGTTCAGCTTATTAATTACGTGTCCCATCTGCTGCAGCGTGTATTGTCACTTCACTGCGAAGACTAGTTGAATAGTTCTCTCTAACCGAGATGGGGAATAATGGATCGCGAGGACTTCCTTTCTACAGTATCCCTATGCCTCTACGCTCACTTCACTCATTTTTCTCCGTACCTAGTCACTTGTTGAAATCTGTAGAAAGAAAAATACTCCGTATTCGGGAACAGAGGGAGGCTTTTACTCCATACTATTTGGGAACAGAGGGAGTATCACCATATGGAGGGAACAGAGGAAGCTTGAAATATGAACATGTCAATGGGAGGGAGTAAGGCCCATGCATGCATGCATGCATGCAACATGCAACACTCACACGTACACATGGACGCACGCAACACTCACGCACCCATGCGGCACACAGCACATGACGCAACACCCATGCTCACGCTCAAGTGCTCAACCTACTCCCTACGTCCATGAAAGACTGTACATTTAGAGATTTACACATTGACCAGGGTATAATTAACACCCAAAAGTAACAGACTTATGTGCATGCGACCATTGAGATAAGAAGATTAAATGAAGGCCGTTGCATGCTGTAATTAAGGATAGACATGTAGCCTATACCTACAGCACAAGTTGGTGAATTAGTCAATCAATATCGATTTAGAAGGCTAAATGCATTGGAAGTGTAGATGTACATCATGTACTACACTCTTTGTTTTATAGCCGATGTACACTCTTTGTTGGAAGACCGAGGGAGGACACGTACATGCACTCACATACACAGCCAGGGCGGTTCATGCACAAGGGTTGGACTCGTGTCGCACCTGCGTAAAGTTTTGTTTAACTGATTTCTTTGCTCTACCAACTGACACGTGGGACCCAGAAACCAGGTGACAATTTAACCAGTCAACAAAGTGCCACGTCGACTATGTGGCCGGTTAGTAGGGTGCAATACGGTGCTCTACGATGAGCTAGTGATCGTATAATCGCCACAAAACTATATATAGTGACCGTAAAGAGCGTATTGTCACATACGTTGACCGCTAGTGTATTTTTCTCGTTTCAAATTAAGCCATATTAATAGGAAAGGATGCAGTATGGACTACTACTACTAGTACTAGTACTGCTTTGATGTGTCCCGTCAACTCGCCGAACGAGGAGAAGCTTGCTTACTACGCCTCTCCCTCTCCCACGCGCGTGGTGGTTCGCAGGACGAGGAGAGGGTTTTGACTACAGTGCCCTCTCCCTCTCCCTCTCCCTCTCCCTCGCCCTCGCAGTGGACGTGCAGCAATTCAATCAGTGTCAGATTTCTAGAAGCATATTGTACTGTAGTATCATCATTGTTGGACCTTCCGAAGAGGCGAAGAGCCAAGTGCAAGATTCACACGAGTACGAACTGTTGAACCTCCCGAAGAGGCAAAGAGCCAAGCACAATGTTTTACAGGAGTTATCGTCCTAGTAGGAGTGTACTACAACTATAGCGAACGATGCTGCTGTATGATGCCGCCACATCACATATATCCAAAGTTGTGCCACCTTTCTTTCTCAAAGAGCGTGTTGGAGCCCGTGCAACAACTACACAAGTTGCACGTACACATAACACATTTACTAGTAATAAATTCTAAGGGACAAATGCCAGTATGCCACACAAGTTCATCTCCAATTCATGTGATAAATTTGTGCACGACTAGTCTACATATATTCACAGCGCTGTCGTTCACAATTACCGTACTCCACTTACACGTTATAGATGGGCTACATGTCCTCCTCCAGGTTCCAGTCCCAGGTGTTCTTCATGGATGGCACGATCCATAGTGGTGGGCAACGGGAACCATTGTTGCAGCTTTCTAGTGTGGTTCCACACGATGGAGACTCATCCAAGTTGAAGCGACAAAATCCCGGGATAGCGTGTCCCAGCATGTCGTTCATCCGGCGGTGCGCACTAAAGACACAACCATGCTTCATGAACGGCAGGCCTTCCGTGTCGTGCACGGAAGGTGGCATCCGCTTCACAATGGGGTAGTTGTCCCCGATGAAAAGCGAGTACTCTCCAAGAGTGTTCCTCGGCACCCACGTAGCATCACGGGGGTCAAACTCGGCGATGTTCATCTGGTACACGCGGCATCCCAGATCTGGACACATGGTGACGTACATAGTCAAGGTCCATGCATAATAATGTTGTGCTCACATATGGCGGTCAGTAATACTGTGCAGCAAATAGTACTACTCCGGTATAGAGGAAGTAAAATAACCGACTTATTATATATAGCCACTCTTGGCTACATGGATGAGATAGTAAGACATGGAAAAACAAAAATGGTGGCAGCTAGTGGGTTCAAGTCTTCAAGGGCCTAGCTAGCTATATGCGTCCTCCAAGGTAAAAAGTACCCCTACTAGTACTACAAAGTATACTACTAGTACAACAATGAAAGAGAAGGCGAGAGGGTTAAAAAATGGAATACCCGGGTAGATGGTGACGGTCCAATTGTGGTAGATTGTGTGACCATGTTGCACATCAGTGGTACCATGGGTAACGACTGCTAAGATAGTTGATCCCAATATGCCAAAGTCAGCTACAAGGTTCCAGGTTAGACCGAATCGCGGATGCAAATGCACATCCAGGATCGGCGATCTTATTTGATCGGGGGATGACTGCTCCCTGCAAAATAATGGAGTACCGTTAGGGATGCAAATGATGGTTTGTGCATTCCGTTTGTAATCTCCCATACCGTAGGATGGCAACCAGATGAAACAAGTCCCCTGGCTTGTCACCGTGAAGATGCGTCCTAGATGGCGCACGACGTCTTCAAACGTGTAGGGGTACAAATCTATCGCCGCCAACATGCGCCAGCCTCTACCGTTACTGCCTCTTGCATTGATGGCAATCCTTATGTCGAACACCGCGATGAGATAGTAATCATCGTAGCCGTGTCGCTTTGTCGGCGGGTCAGCAATTGCTATCTTCTTCAATCTCATGTAGGCATCATCATATGTATTCAAGCCCAGCCAGTCCGGAAGGCCAATCCCAATGGTGGAGAAGGGGTCTACCAGAACAGTCGCACTGCTGTGGATGTTGTGCAAAATGATGGTGGTATCCGGCCGGAGGTATGCAAGCCAATCTTCGTTGGCACCGACCCAGACCTATATATAAGACGGTGGGCAGCGGAGAAATTACGGTATGGAAATGGAATAACTAAGTACTACATGATCAAACTCCATTACTGACCTGCTCATCGGACAAAATCCGACTACCTCTCAATGTTGGCAACTCTAGCAGAGTCAACGTGCAACCATGGCCAGGGAGCGGTGGACTGTTCGAAGGATTGTCCCATAGAAGAACCTTCTCCTCGAGGACGCATGGAAGACCAACAAGCATGGCTTGTTTAAGCAGCGTCTTGAAAAAGTTGGTGCGGGAAGCACCAAGTCTTGCGGCGGTGAGGACGTCGGAGCGGTGTGCGATTTCTCCCACAGGATCGTTGTCCAAGGTCTCCCAGCCCCGACGAGGAGGAGAACCGCCTGGTGAGTCCATGGGAGCAGCAACGAACTGCCTTCTCTTCGGGGGGAGGGGAACTAGCGAGGAGGAGATAAGAGCGTAGTAACCGCAGGGCCTCGTCCCTTCCAACTGTAGATCGTTCCTTGGCGAAGGGGTGAGGCTATTATTTACTACTAGTACTCCCTCCGATTCTTTTTACTCTGCGCATAAGAGCAAACCCGGATAGCAAGGCAGGGGCTCGCTACATGCTTTCTGGACGGAAATACCCCTGGCGCATGGATGGGAGGAGCTAGCAGCTATAAATGCCCCATGCAGTCCATTGGCTGTCCGCCCGCGTTCTCCTCTCTCTGCATGCTCCATGGATGTCTCCCTCTCTCTCACATGACTGCATGCGGTGGCGCTGGCCTATGAGAAGCTCGCGTGGAGATAGCAATCTTCTCTCCAGAAGAATTTTTTTTTGAAAGAAAGGGATTATGGAACGTTATGGGATTGCATTTACTACAAATAATAGCACTAGTAAGAAATTTTTGGCACTAGGTAGTAGTTTTGGCGTGGATTAAGAAATTTTGGGTATGTTTTTGCCATTTTTGTACACGCCAACTAGTGTCAAAAAACGTCTTACATTATGTGACGGAGGAGTACGTACTCGTACTATAGCAGTACTAGTACTACTTTTCTCAACTAGTAGTGCGATGTACTGTACTTCTAGTCTAGTCTAGTATAGTGCACCAGTTTTGAACTCTTGAATCTCAGGGCCAAGGAGCAATAGTTGGAAGTGGAGGGTACTACTGTTCTCTAGAACCATCGTTGTACTACCAATGTAGGGGAAGTACACCTGCGTAGTGGCCTATTGGGTACTCTCGGTGCTCTATTCAGCCGCTCCTCTCACGTAGCTGGCCTACTCAGCCGCTCCTCTCATGCACACACTAGCAGCCTGTTTTTCAGCGACGGTTACTGCGGGGGCAGAACATTTGAGTTATTTGATACAGCGAGAATAGGCTTTTCGCTTCCATTTGTGGATGTGTAATGGATCTCGCCGAACTTTGTTAGTAGTTCCTTCTTTACGAATGAGATGAAGCAAAGCTTTTGCCTCCGTTTCAGAAAAAACACGTCAAAAGAATTTCTTTTATAGTAGAGTCGATAATGGAGTGAAGTCCATGCGTGCAATGCCACAAGCTACAGAGTAGTAGTACTTCCTCCGTCTAGGTGTGTAAGTCATCTTACGTTGTGCATCGCGACCAAGGCGGAGAGGAAAACGAGAAAACTTAATGTCTCTTTGCTAATTAATAGCATTGCATGCAATGAACTAACCACTGCATGTTATGTTTGGTAGTCTCAAGTCATTGAAAGCATGCACAGCCCACATATCTTATCGGTTGATATGCCACAAAACAAAAAACGAGAAGGGAGTTAATGTATGGTGCCTAAGTGTTTTGGGATTATTTGGTTTTTGTAAGGTGACTTACACACCTAGATGGAGGGAGTAAAGCACTTTACGTACAGAGCCATATTGCACAGTTCCCAATGCCCCGCCAGGCTTTTCCGTCTCCTCGGGCTTAATTGGGAGGCGTTAGTTTAAATATGCTAGTAGCTGATGAGGAAGCTGCAAGCGAGGTGCAGCTAGGGCGAGCACGCGAGCCACGGGATGCTGGGAAGGAAAACCCGTTCACGTGTCTAGGCTGTCCAGTGCACCCAGATTGTGGGTCCACACGTCCGTTTGACTTCAAAACTCAAACTACCCATGTAAAATATTGGCTCGCAGCGAAGTATAGTAGTACTATTTTTTTTAAAAAGGCCGCCGTGTGTTCGGCCGGGATCGAACCCACAAAATGAGGTATACACTCCCGCGACCACTAGTAGTACTCATTGGAGTACAATGCAACCTAGAATCGCCTTTTGTCGCTAGTAGTACGTACATTGTTCCTTACAAGAAACCCCTATCATCTGCTGCTGGCTATAAGCCAGTGCCATGTCATCTACAGCCCATCTTATAGCCAACATGTACAATAATAGATCAAAAGAGTGTACTACTTTTTTATTATGTGGCCCACTTCTCATTCTCACAAAGTTCCTAGGAGCACGTGCTAGAGCTGGCTCTTCACGAAGAGCCCGCTTACCTTCTCTCTCCTCTTCTCTTTCCTCCAACTAAGCAGAAATATACTAGTTTATTTCTTATAGCCCGCTGACTCAGCTCTATTGTACTTGCTCTAATAATGCAAGAAACCACTAAAATGCCAAGAAACTACTACCACTTGCATACGTGGCAGACTTAAGATAAGACTACCTTATCAACTATTGTACATGCTCTTACCAACAAAAATCCTTGAGTGACCTCCTACCTCCGGCCCGTCCACCTAGTCATCCTCGACCATGGGACGCAGCTACCGCCGCCGGCAGAAGGCGAGGTCAAAACCGCCATCGGTGCCGAGCCCATGTTGCGGCAGCCCGGATGCCAGCTCCGTCGGGCGCTCGCGGCCGCTAGCTAGCCAAGATAGCTCCGTCCAGCTGCTTGTGTGCAAGGTTTGCTAGCTAGATTAGCACGGCAGCGCGGCGGCTTGCTCGCGCGTGCCGCGCTAAGGCCAGCCATCTGGCTCGAGCAAAGGCCAGCGCGGCGGCTTGCTCGCTCCTGAGTCACGCTCGGTCCAGCCTGCCAACCCGTGCAGAGGCCAGCGCGGCGTCCGGCCTATCCGGCAGAGCGGCGGCCAACTCGCTCATCACCGGCGCCACCGATGAACACGCATCAGTACTGTTTGAAGTAATGTTCAGGAAAATAATGATTTGAGGAGGAATAACAGGATAGAAGGTCAGATGTGGGTCGCTCGTGTCAACGGTCAAACAAAATGTGTTGGTTTAAGCTGCCTTGTCAGCACGGACGTGTGGGCCAACCCTGTCATAAATGGGTTTAAACGAACCTAATCAGTAGGAGTACTAGGTAGTTTTTGGTGTGGATTAAGAAATTTTGGGTATGTTTATGCTATTTTTTGTACAATAGATTCTTCCTAGGGCTGGTTGAAAGTGGTAGTTTTTTGTTAAATACTCTATATATTGTAAGTAGGAGTGAAAGTTAAGCTTTGGAAGCCAATAAGCAAGGCTAGTTACATAGTGCATATGTGTACATGATTGAAAGTAAATATCAACCATGAGTGACTAATATCTTGATGGAAAACTCGAAACTATGGAATACTAGGAAAAAACGCATGGTTGGAAATACTAGCAATGTTCATGTCCGTTGCAACGAATCAAAATTAGAATAATACTTATTCACAAACTTGGTACAAAACACTCTAATTTTGATATACATATGTCACTAGAGATATATTATGTTTCAATTAGAATATATTCCTTGGGCTGCTTTGGTGAGGTGAGGGAGGGATGTGGTTGGTTTTAAGATACTAATTATGGGTTTTTCTGCAAATTGGTAGAAAAGTGGGATGTTGGTGAGAAAAGGCAACAACTTACCTCACAATCGTTATATGTAGATCTAATGGTCAGAAACGACGGATGGCAGACACGCCAGCATCACCAACTTAGTCTTGTGTAGGAGTACTAGCAAGATCCGTGCATTGCACGGAACATCAAGATGCATTTTTTATAAAACACTTGTTGTGATTGACCCTTGCGGGAGTAATCCCATGTGTAAAAACTAATGATATGTCGAGAAATATGAGATAAGGTGAATAGGAGTGGGGTGTGGTGGTGGTTGGTGGTCGGACTGAGCGAAGGCATGGGGATTGACGACGCCGGCAACGGCCACCAGGCCAGTTTGTTCCAGAGGCTTCCTTTCTTAATTGCTCAACAATGAGGTTTGTTGGAGATAAGGATGAACGAGGAAAGTGTTGGGATCTACGGTAGGGTGTGTCGACTGCAAATTAAAATTTCCTACGCGCAGAACAACCAAGAACATGCTACGGGAGTTGGATCACAGTTCGTTACCACTAGACGCGCAGTGCCGTGCAGCGAAAGAAGAGTTGGGGCAGCGTGTTCCCGTGGATCGTCTCCTCCTTGTCTGATCTCCCTCGTACAACCGGTGGTCGGTTCCCACGTACAAGTTCGCCGGAGCGGCGCAAGTGCACCGCCTCTAACGGTATCCGCGCGTGCAGGAGGAATGTCGTGCGGCGGACTGCTAGGTCCGATCACACAACTGGCGGCGAGTGGAGGTGTCTATTTGCAACACATGCAAACCCTAGTGACAGCGCCGAAGCGATCAACCGCGTGAGTGTGCGGCACCTCCATTATATATATAGGCGTCCGTCGCGGGCTCAACACTTGGGCCTCGCACGGACCCTAAAGCCCATAAGTCTACTCAGCCACAATCCGAATACAGTTCGGATCCGACCTCGTAGGTTCCTTCCCTTAAGCGCGCGACCCCTTAGGTTCAAGTCGGCTTGGTCGCAATTTGGATCAAGTCCGAACTGCACGGTTGGTAGCGGCCTCTAGCAAGGCATGCCGAACACCAAGCAGACTATGAAGCTGGTTAGCGAACCTATACATCATACTTCCATTCCTTTTGCCAAGCGATATATGTTGTCGAGCTCAAGGCGAGTCTGTCATCCTTGTGCTAGCCCAACCTCTTTCTCGTTCCAGTGATGCCGACCACTATCCGGATTATCTCATAATCCTTGTCGCATGGCCATGCTTATCCTGGTCGGATCACACGAGGGGCCCAGAGTATATCTCTCCTGGTCGGAGGGGCAAATCCCATCTTGCTCGACCATGTCTCGCAGCATGGGTCTGGACAAGCCTGAAACCTACCTTTGTAACTACCCAGTCACGGAGTAGCGTTTGGTCAGCCCAAAGCAAGTCTATCACCATCCCGAGTACATGTGTCAGCTCAGGTCTTAGGACATAGAACATATGTTGTACTAGAGACTCACAGATGGCATATCGCTGCGTCTCATAGTTGGGTCTGTCCGACTTGGACCTTATCTCGACTCGGATCCGACTACGTCGAATCCGACCAGATCCTTCCAAGTCCATATTATCCGGTTAGCATCCAATGCTCCATGGCTAGTGAGACCAAGCCATCGACCGTGTCATATGCTAGTCTAGTTAGATGCGCGTCCACACAGCCCTTTCGACTAGGGACCTTTTAGGACATTCATCATACAATGCATAGTCCCACAAACAAGTCACGTACTTGTTGATACACATCATTGATAATGTCCAAGGACTATCTTTATTCATAAACACATAGGAAATATCATCATACATGATTGCCTCTAGGGCATATCTCCAACAGGAAGGCCTTGTCTGCAAATGTGGAGAGGGGTGCGGGTATATTTTAGTTTAATTTCCATCCGTCAGATATAGATCGGACGGTCTATATTGCAAGATGGCACACATACCATCATTACTAACTCGGTTTTTTATAAGAGAAGAAGTATAAGTATGGAGATACAAACGTATTATCGATACTTGCTTCCGTAAACTAGCATCTACATTCTATTCAACGCCTCGGCATGTGGGGCCTTAGCACAATGACTTCTCGACTGTGTAAAACAAAGATTTTCCCGTCGCTGACAAGGAGGGGGTGACGGCGGCGCGCTTTTTGGCTTGCTCTAGTCCTAGTAGTCATACTAGGTGGTCTAAGCACGTGTAGATTTATTCTTTTTCACGTCTCGTGTTCGCCGTACTGCCATGACTGTTGATGAATAGACGGTAAGTTATTCACGGGGAAACCCTTATTGAGCGTGTTTGAGAGAGAGAGAGAGAGAGAGAGAGAGAGAGAGAGAGAGTGCGTGTGTGATATGTTAGAGACTGAGGCAATGATAACAGATTCTTTGTGTCTATGTGTGTGGAGGATAGAGAGAGACATGTACATGGGGCTTTGTGTTGTGTAACGTGGAGACACATATACATAATTAGAGAGTGAGTGTGTGAGATACACATGCGGACATGAGGAGAGATGAGGATCCAGATAAATGGGTGTTTGTGCGTGTATGTGTGTGTTTGTGCACGCGTTTGTGTGTGAGAGGGAGAGAATGTATGTGGAGTAGAGAGACCACTAATGATGTAAACCTAGTATAAGGTAAGGGGGAATGGTGTGACATGTGTAGTAGCGAGATAGCACAGGTGCGGGCGGGGGGAGCAGACTATTTGGAAGAGACATCGAGTGTGTGTGTGGGAGAGGGGTGTGAGAGCGAGAGAAAGAGAGAGCTAGCGACGGAGAGAGAGAGAGAGAGAGAGAGAGGAAGAGAGGGGGCAAGAGGGGTCGTTTGTGTCCATAAATGGCGTATAGATAGGGAGACAATGTTGATGTTGTCTGAAATTGTCCTATGAATGGAGACGCAAGGGAAGCGAGTCATCATGTGTGTGATAGGGACTTCATGAGAGATCTAGAATAGATGGTGTAGAGAACAATGTGCGAAATCGAGAATGATTATACATTAGGGAGCAATGCAAAGAGTCACGACATATATGTATACAGGGAAGGAGTTGGGGCGGGTCCGCATGTGGGAGAGATAGAAAGAGGAAAGTGGTGCACAAGGAGACAAAGTGTGCTTGTTTGCAGTGGGAGTGGTGTGTGAGGTGAGTGCGCGAGAACCACATAACTAGGGAGATAGACGTTTTGTGTTTATGGTAAATATACACTCTACATGGTGTGTGTGCTTGGGTAAGAGAGATAGCGGGAGACCTAGAGAGTGAGGGAAGAGATGTGTGCATGCCCGAGAGACAAAGTGATAGAGACCTATATTGGGGTCCGGACTTTACAAGAGAGAGGGGTGTTAATGTGCTCGTGTGTTGGTGTTTGGGAGAGAGAACGACTTCTCTATGTGTGTGTGTGGTGGTGGGGGGGTTGACTTAAGATAAAGAGTGAGGTGTCTGTATTTGAGGGACTTTAGCGTAATTGAGATATTGTGCACTCATGGTTGATCAATTTGTTTCATAGTTTGTACTATGAGATAATGATACTTTTGAACATGCGTGATATACCTTGATGTACCAGAATTACAAATCTAAGATTGGAATTTTGGAATTCGACTCCATCATTAGCTTTTGTAATTCATTTAAACGGAGGTACATTTTTTAAGCCGGGATTTCGTGATTTCAAATTCATATGTCAAACCTAGAGATATACACATACGAGCATGTTCAAACTTTATAATCATCCACTTTATTCATACACATACACATTTTTGCTTTTGTCATCATATTTAGGATAAACACATTCGAAATTTCATTTGAATTGGACCGTATGATGGTATTTGCTTATAGTAGCTCAATGATCCATATTTGAATTGAATGGACAATCTAAGTTTCGAGTTGGAGACATTGATTTTCAAAACTTGCACATTTTTTTTGTGTGCGAAACAAACAAATTGTCGGCCAAGATATCATAGTCGGACGTACGAGAGCAGAATACTTATAATTTTAGGCGCCAAAAGCTTTCAAACTTCCCGCTCACATCGAAATATCACGCGCCCAAAAGTTTAGCCCTGCGATATTCCTGTTTTACCCCTGCCACATGAACGGAAAAGGGCTGCTTTGGTAACTCCATTGTTTTCCCCTCTTTGCCCCCAACATTCTTCCCAGAGCCCCTCCCCTTCCCCTCGCCGACCCCCCAACCACGGCAAGCCGCCGAATCTAATCCTCCGCCGCAGCGGTGGACCTCACACCCCGCCGGATCTACCTTCCGCACCTTGGAACCCCCAACTGCCAACTCACCACTTCACCGGAGCCGCTTCAGCGACTGTCTTGTCCACCGCTCCAGATCTCCTTGTCCGCCATCATGGTCCACCGCACCGGATCTGCTTAACCGGCACCCTCGTCCACCACAGCGTAGGCCCTTCACTGACTCCCTCGTCCGCCCCTTCGCTGGCCCTTCATACAAGCCCTCGTCCGCCGCAATAGATCCGCCTCGCCGAAAGCACTGTACAACGCGCCCGCCGAAGCCTTCGTCCACTGCACCGGACCCGCTCCATGGACGCCATATTCAACTCCACCGGCCCTGCTTTACCGACGCCGCAGCCTCATCAGGTTATTTCGATTTGTACTCCTTCGGTTTTTCTCTTTATCGTGCAACTGTTCACTTACCACAGATGAGCTTTCTTGTATGTCGACAGGCGCCGCAACCGTAGCACCGGAGCCGCTTCAGCAACGGCGACAGCCGGCCCAAACTCAACCGCAACACGAGCACCATCGACGCTCCTTAGCTATCAAGTATGACAATGATACCCATATGCCGCCGATAATCAGGTACTGTTATCCAACGGCCGGCGCCTACGTTCACTTTCCTAGCATAAGCACCGCACCTTTGAATTTCTTCAGGGCATCATTCAGTTTTTCATGAGATGCATTATTCTGCTTGCACCTGTAGGGCCATACTTCTGGCAGTGAACATGTTACATGTGCTAAATTACATACCAGTGCACATATAGTTAATATGCTTTAGTTTTGTTCTGATGCCACCTGTTGGTTCCATCAGACTGCTTAATGTTCTCTATGCTTAATTACACATCAGCAAACTAGCATGTGGTTCCGCTGCTTTTTGTTCGTTTTACCCTACATTTTCTGATGCTAGCTATTACATCACTGCTCCGAGCCTCTATTCATTACTTGTTTGTGTGTTCTTGATCTTCCCAAGTTGCATGACTAATTTGATGCTTCTATTAATTATGGAGTTGCCAACCCCATCAAGCAAAATATTTGTTCTTTTGGGGCTGGCACCTCGAACAAGCATAAAAATAGAGGGAAGCAGATATATTGTCGTGTATGCACACACCCTTCTTTCATTAGTTTAGATGAACCATTGATGATCAATTCGGACCAGTGCATGCGATTAAAATTAATTTTACCTAAATAGATGGTGCAGAATAAACTACAACAACTAGATTTGCAACCACGGGATGATGACGATATCTTCAAAGAACATTGCAACAACAGCTAGGCTTCACAGCAACATATGGTAAGCCAGTGTGTTTTAGTACATGTGAAATGTAATGCGAGTGGGCTGCTTTCTTGGCTTGTGCCCTAAACGTATAATCCTACCGAATTACAAATAGTTCAGTTGTCTGCTTTGCTGTATTGCTTGATTCGAATGCTTATTTGTTGTTACGCTATACCTGAGTTGGCCAATATGTCAGCAGTGTCTGTTGTACTATCGTAAAGAAATGCATGCCTATTTCATTTGCGTCCTTAACTTTTCCTCTCAACTTCATCACAAGACTGTCTTCGTAGTTTATATGAGGCCACACTGTTAAGTGCTTTCTCAGATTCTTTCAACTGCTTAGATGCCTTGGCAACTTAAATATAGCGGTTGTACACTCCCTTTCAACTAGGGATGTCAACTGGGTCCCATTTAATCCTGATTAAAGTCCACTAGTGGTATGATAGTTCAAAAGAGTTTTTGTTTTTTGAGGAAAATGAACTAGGGATGTAGCAAAAACTAACTAGATGGGACTGGCGGATGTCGTTTATTTGCCACTTACATCCCTAGTTTCATCTTACCATTTTCATTTCTTTTTGGCTGATGCTGCTTCAAACCATTTAAATATAGTTTGCCATGCTTGGCAATAATTCGTCCGTCGTTTACCATGTAAGCTTACTGCCTGGATCATACGATAACTATCTTTTACTGATGTCGTCCAGCGGAAACCTTTCAGGATGCTGTTCACACTAGGACACAATGTACAACCCCAGAATCTATTTGTGGAAGCAGTGCGCCATCCATATTACCAGATGGTAGCAGTTCAGAGGCAACACCGCCGGAGAGCAGTCTGAGGACGGATATTATAGTGCTTGAGGCTCTACTAGAGGCAGAAAGAGATGGTGTGGCTGCCATGAATGAGGTAATCTTTATCTTGAGGCTAGAAATTACGGAATTAGCGGCACGCATTATGCAAGCAACCCAAGAATTGGAGGAAGTAAGAATGTTGCATTTGAAGACGGAGGAGGTCCTGCTGTTTCTGCTATCTGAAGCCCAAGGTAATCCCGGTTCTTCTTTAGATACCAGTTGAAATTGTCATTAGATTATTGTACTTGCATGTTGTGCCATGTCTCTGAATGGATTATGTTGCAAGACCCCCTATGTTGTCCATGTGTTGTAATGATCCGAATTTTTTAGGCGAGGTAATCCTCAGTACTTGTATGATTGACATAAGGTGAACTGTTTTTCGTGTGAGCATATTGTATTGGATGAAATAACTGTTTGACTCAGAGTGTATCCAACCTACTGAATTCGAAGATCACGGCATTTCTAAATCATAATCATATATAAAGGTGGAATAAATCTTTGTTGTGGTTTTGAAGAAATAAATAACAAAACGTATAATTATCTGTGGATATTCGTAATCAAATACAAATTGGATTTGAATTTAGTTTGCCAGGTCCCAGGGCAAATGTTAATGCTAATTCTCCCAAGTTTTGAACGAAGCGGCTAAACACCCACTATAATTTGTGGGCTGCCCGAAGCAAGTGTTTGCGAGATGGAAATTACTGTCTACCCCTGACACTTGACATCCTTATCGACCGGATTTACACTACTATCGATAGGGGTAGACTAGTAACTTCAATCAGACGTGACACGATGGCCTCTGAGCCCATTCAGACACGGTGGGCGCCAAACCTGGGCGGCAAAACACATTTGATTCAAGCTCATCCGAAAGACATGTGTCTCTTCCTCCATTTCCCCATTCATACATGGTGGGCGGCAAAACAAACTCTCCTCGTCCAAAATCGATGTAGGCTAATATTTTAAATAGGGGCAGATGTGTAACTTCCATCAGACGTGACACAACCGCCCTACCTGTCAGCCCCATTCATACACCGTGGGCGCCAACCGTGGGCGGCAAAACACCCTCTCCTCGCCCGAAATAGTTACCGGCAAATATTTGGGAGATGCGAGATTATCGTCCTATCCCCAACCGACGCGATGTCCGAAATTTTAAACGGGGGATAAGCTCATAACTCTCCCCCATTTCAGAGAAGCGCGTCCCAAAGTTTGAGATCCCCCCCTCCCCTCCATTTCCCCGTTCATACACCGTCGGCGGCACGACAACCTCCGCACTGCGGCCAGCCTCCTCCGTTCGCTACCCCATCCTCCACCTTGCCGGAGCCGCTACCCCTACCCCGTCGTCCACTGCAAGAGATGGGCGTCTCTCATCCACGGCGCTGGACCGGGATCCTTTCATCGCCTCCTCTCGCTTCATCGGCGCCGTCGTCCACCTTGCCGTTGCCGCTCCTACGACCGCCTCGTCCACGGCAACAGGATATATCCCCCGACCCGGTTGTCTGTCGTCTAAAGTCTTCTTCCCCGCCGCCGACAGCCATCGCACCCGCGGCACCCTCAATGTATTAGCATAGGCCTACACGGCGTCACAAAGAGAGGTGGTACTCTTCCATATGTGCTTAAGTTATTGATCTCACCCAGAAAATAGACCGTAATTTGTTTACTGTACTTTTCTTGTCCGTACCAAATCGTAGTGGCTAGTTGAAAGCAAACATTGGTTGCGAAGTAGCTTTGTCCGGTTTGCACCTTCAGATCCGCCATGGCACGGGCACTATACTCGTAAAGCTTATGGTTTCCCCCCTTTATATTCACTACCATCATCGTAGGTGCTTCGTGTCGTGCTAGCACTGCTCCTCAAGACCTCAACCCAAAGCTTACGTGTTGAAATACGAATCTGATATGATGCTCATATCACTAAAATAGAGAATGTTTAATTGGTCACCTAATGTTCCTATATTCGTTTCGAAGAGCATGTGCGCCACCCACTGGTCCAGCTAGTTCCACTTTCCTGATTTTTCTCTTGATGCTAAGGGTTTTCCCCTTTTATCTACTCCCTCCGTTCGGAATTACTTGTCTCGGAAATGGATGTATCTAGAACTAAAATATGTCTAGATACATCCATTTCTGCGACAAGTAATTCCGAACGGAGGGAGTACTCTACTATGATCTACATAGGTGCTTTCTGTCGTACTAGCATTACTCCACCCTTCAAGCTAAACAACACAACACTCAGAATTCGAAAGCTTAGTTGTTCAAATATGATTGTGATATGATACTAATATTAGTTAACCGACACATTTAATTGGTTAGCTAAAGGTCCCACTTGAGTTTCCAAATGCATGTCGCGACATATAGAGAGACAACATAATTGCATTTCTTTGCCACTTGTTGACCGTACTTTCTTGTCCATACCAAATCTTAGTTGTCTTTAGATCTGCCACCCCACTGCCACGGTCAACACTGTACTCATCATGCTTATGTTTTACCCATTTTATGATGACCACAATCAGCCTACGTGGTTCGTGTCGTAATAGCACTGCTCCACCCATCGAGCTAAACAAGCTTAGTTGTACAAATTCATATCTGATATTATTGCTGATATTAGTAAAACTGAGAGATGTTTAATTGGTTAGCTAAATGTTCCTACTTTAGTTTCGAAATGCATGTGAGCCACATATGGAGAGACCGGAAAGAATAGTATTTCTCTGTGCGCTCTGGTTCATCATGGGTGGCCAACCTACATTGTATTGAAAGACTTGTAATATCTTCAATCTGCTTGCTCTTCTGCTCGTCTTTAATATGATACTCTTCTCTTGCGGTCGACTGGTCAGGTCGAGTTGTTCTCCCTTAGTATATTTTGAATCTGTCAGGTCAGGTCGACTTGTTCTTCTTTACTATATGTTGAAGCTATCATCTGCGAAGTGTCATCACTTCTGGAGCTTTCATATTTTGAGTAGTAGGCCACATTATATTAATGCACACAACAAATTACAGCATGCATGGCATCTTTTAAAAGAATTGCAGAGATAGCACAAAGGGGTTTACAGGGAGGTAGTATTGGATTAGAATCACTTCTGCATTACAAAGAAAATCTCACTTGTTTTTATGTTTTCATGCATGTCAGATATTGAACATTATCAAAATGAATATGAGAATGGGCGCACGAGAGGAATATTGCGGAATGATCCATTGGCTAACAAACTTGGCATGGTGGAGGATGGCCTATCTTATTCACCCATCAAGGTGCTTGCTCTACCTTTGCAAAGTTGTATTGGTCGCACTATTTTGCATCTGACCTCTTGCATTACTTCTACTTTGTTACACCATCTGCTTAGTTTAAGCATCATATATGAGTATATGCCATACCTATCCATTTTCTGTACCTATTCCATGTGTCGTCACACTATATTTTTCCAGTCAAATGTTGTTCTTTCGTAATAGATGTCCAAAACAAAGAGGGTGAGTGCAGATCCTCAAGGAGTACAAACTAGGTATTTGGAAAAGGTAGTGATACATGTTAAATCCGATAGATCAACAGCCACAGAAAACACAGGCCCAACTATATCACACTTTACCCCTACTCTAGTGGCCAAACCCCTATTAGAACTGCTGGGAGCCCAGCGTCAGGTACTGTCTATGATATCAATTCAAAATTTGAACTCCTAAATTTCTGCTTGTGCCTTACCTTCTCTCTTGTATAAAAACTAATTTCAGATGAATCTCCTTGCTCAAAGGATCATACGATCTCAAAACAATAATGGGCTCTGCATTGCTCTTGTCAGTACCTCTCTCCCTTTTGCCTTGTAACGATGTACTTAATTAATTGCTATTTGATTATGTATCATCAGTCTGCACCTGAGCTTCATTATCCTCTGTTTCTTCCAATATTATTTGATCTATATTTACTCTTTGCAAAATGTAGAATAATGGCAATGCTTATAAAGATTTTTCTTTGGGGAATTTATTGAATTATCCTTCCATCAACATGGAGAAGGGCTTTGTCGAGCCCATGTTAACATGTAATGTAAGTTCATCCTTCTCAAGCCTTCAAACTTTGTTCTAGTATAGATTTGGATAGGCATCATTTCCTCCACTGCTGTTTGCTTTGCTGTTTACATCTGATTGGATGTTTGCAACAACTACCAGTTTCAAATTGTAGTTGTAGAAACATGTTCCTTATGCAGAATAGATCCATTTATTTGCTTATATAATTGTGAAACCTGTTACGTGTCTCCTTGTTTCTCTTTCAGACTCGTATCTCTTATGCCAGGCAGAACTTTCGGGAAGATAGTGAGCCAAACCATCTTGAGGACAGCAAGATGACCCCAAGGTCCTGTCTTGATGAAGACAGTGAGTTGAAGCTACTCACTAGCAGGTGTGAGAAAACCTCTGTGCAGTCACTGCCTCAATCAGTTCGACTTCTTCAGTCTCAACTTAAAGCGGAAAGGCTTGCTTCAGCTCAGCTCCGACTTGAAGTCAAAGATGCAATGAAGATGTCAGAGGACTGCCGTGCCCACCATCATGCCTTAAATCTAGTATTGATGCATCTATCATCGACACAACTGAGGTCTACTCAGCTTCTTCAGCTGTTTGGGGGGGGGGGCGACCTGGCCAGGCCTAGTGCCTTCTGAAGTGCTCTCAGTTTTGTATATTCTTTTGTCGACGCGTTTATTTGCACTGGTGGCGAACTTTGATGCCCAGTGGATGTAATATGTGTGATAGTCGTGATAGCCTAGCGTAAGTTGCTTTCTTATTTATTTCCTTGTTGTCTTATTTATTTGTTTGCTTGTAGTCATTGCAGTTCTTTTTCTACGGTTTGCTAGTGGCTGCAATAACCTATTTTTTAAAACTAGGCCACAATAACCATGGGCTAATATTTACTGTAGTGACACTGGGCCTCCTACGGGCCGTAGAAACAGTGGGCCTTCTACGGGCCGTAGAAACAATGGGCCTTCTATGGGTCGTATCATCAATGGGCCTTATACGAGCAGTATGATCGATTGGCCAAACATGGGCCAATAACAGGCCGCATTATGGTCGTAAACGGGCTAGAGTTGGAATCGTCCGTTCATGGGCCGACCATAACGGGCCATCGTTAATAGGCCGTATTTGATGACATTGTGAAAATGTCCCAACGTATTAAAGGACCACAAACGGGCCGACTGTAACCACGGGCTGAATTTGGCCCACAAGCAGAAAATGACAGTAATGGGCCGTAAGTAAACGAATGCTGGAAATGAGCCCAAGAATAAATGGGCTCTGAGAAGGCCGAAAGATAACATGGGCTGGAAACGGCCCAACGGAATAACGGGCCGTTAATGGGTATAAAGTGATACACTGTTCATTACGGGCCAATTTCACCACGGGCCGTTAATGGGTGTAAAGTGATACACTGTTCATTACGGGCCAGTTTCACCACAGGCCGTTAATAGGCCAAGAGTTACATAGGGCCTCATATGGGCCGAAAGACGTCATGGGACATACATGGGCCAGAAGTGAAAACGGGCTGGAATCATATTGGGTGGCCCAGATGACGCTACTGGGCCTAATTGGATAGGGCGTAACGGGCCTTGGGTTAGCGGGCTGTAAATGGGCTATATGCGAACAGGCCGTTAACAGGCTTTACATGGGCCGGCTCGCCACCTTTTGACCAAGTAAAACATGCCGGCCTTTTCACAGGAATGGGCCTCTGTTGGGTCGTGCCACGTGTCGACGTATCATAGGCGCCTTCTGTCCAATGAGTGGATGACATCTGTCCCAACGATGAGCCGACACGTGTTTCCTCCAGCCAATGATGATTTTACACGTGGAAAATCCCCATTGGTCGGGGCTGTTAACGGGTTATCGGATCCAAAACCCGACCCGATAGCTTAACGGTGTTCCGTTACGATGGATGCCACGTGTCAGTCACCCTTGACGAAAGCACTTCTGTGACGCGGGATTTATCGTCATGGAAGTGGACACTTCCGTGATGATAATTTTGGTAATGTCATGGAACACTTCTACGACAGCACAGGTATGACTATCTTGATTCTGTCATAAAATCGTCATGGATGTGCATGCATGACAAAAAACGCGACCTACTGTGACAAACACGTATCATCACGGAAGTGTATTTTTTTGTAGTGTATGTTGTTCCGGCTAACCGAGGAAGGTATAGGAACAGAAAGCAAGATATCACCACGAACATGCTAAGATGTTGTTGACTGGAACATGAAATTTATTTATGTTCTACCTGGCTGGGAGGGGTCTGCTTCTGACTCCAAAGTATTGCGTGATGCAATGAGAAATGCTCGTCAAGATGCATTTGTTATACCTCGGCGCATGACTAGTTTTTCTTGGCATTTCATTACTTTTCTCCCTATGTTATTGATAACTAACTTTAATTGGTCAACCATAGGAAAATATTACCTAGTGGATGCTGGCTACACCAATGGACCTAGCTTTTTGGCTCCATTCAGATCGACTAGGTACCACTTGAAAGAGTGGGTTTCAAGTCAACAACAGCCCCAAACTTCTAAAGAATTGTACAACTTGCGTCATTCTCGTGCTAGAAATGTAGAGGAGATAACTTTCGGATTGTGGAAGAAAAATGGGCCATCCTAAGAATTCAATCTTTCTTTGACATAAAGGACCAGGTAACAAATGTCCATATGGTGTTAAATAATATATGGCTAGCATGACATGCTAACTATGAATAAAATTCCTTGTAGATTTGAATTATTAATGCTTGTTGTGTGTTACACAACTTTGCAAGAGATAGGCAACATATGATGGATGATTTATTGCTGCAAGAAGTCGACAATGATCTAGCAGATTCGGAACATGAGCCTATGGATGAAGCTAACTTAATTACATGTGTTGAAGTCACTAATGAATGGACCAACTTTAGGCAACAATTATCGGAAGACGTGTATGCTAAATACCTGCTTAGGCATGCTGAACTAGAGATGGAGTAACTAGGTGGTGGTGGTCTCATTTTGTGCAGTACCTAGGTGATAGTGGTCTCATTTTGTGCATTACCTAGGTGATGGTGGTCTCAATTTGTATAGTACCTAGGTGATGTTGGTCACTTGCTGATTGTCTTTTGTGAGATAGCATAGTTGACCATGATGGTGCGTTGTGTGTTCCTTTGTGCATGCATCATCTTGATATTAATATATATGATAGGTTTGCTTGAAATTTACTATGTGATGAACCATTTATTGATCAAACATACTATTCTTCTGTGTGCATTTTTCTTTCTTTTGTAGCACCATGGCTAAAGGTACCGCACCACCTCCAAAGAGGAATTACGTCACTTGGGATGATCACATGGACACTGTTATGCTTGAGGTGCTTGTTCATCACCACAACATGGGTGACCATTCACGAAATGGATGGAAAGCACATGTGTACACTGCAGCTATAAAGAATGTGAAGGAGAAGTGTAATAAGGATATCGGAAAGGAAAACATCTTGGGAAGGCTTAGGACTTCCGACAAGCAATTTGAAGTCATAAGCAAGATACTTTCTCAAAGTGGTTTTGGGTGGGATTGGGTCAACCATAAGCTATCCACTGATAGTGATGATGCCTGTACTAAATATGTGGAGGTAACTTCTATATATTTGAATTGTTTTATTCAATTTTTTCCTTGTATAAGAATATGGGGCAGCAATTATTCTCTTCTTACGTGTGTTAAAGAAAAAGAGAAGGGGATAGGTTCTTACAAGACCAAAGTAGTGAAGCATTGGGATTCCATTTCTACCATATATTCGAAAGATCATCCCAATAGGGAAGATGCCATGATGGGTGATGAGAATGCTGCAGAGCCAGAAGAACCAATTGAAATCTCTCCAGAGATGGCACCAAAGAGAGCACGAACAGGTGAGGCCATTATGTGCATGATTGAAGAAATGAGGACTAATTTTAAAGATGCTTTGAGGACAACAGATCCACAACCAATTGAAGACAACCTTGGAGAAATGAGGACTCCTTATGAAATACATGTTGCTCTTCAGTTGATACCAGATTTGGCAGAAGCGGATATGTTACGCTCTTATGGGAAGTTGATTATTAATGAGCGTTTGTTTCAAGCTCTAATGGAGTTGCCCATGCACATGAGAAAGACTTGACTTCTATTGTTGCCTTGAAGTTATGCAAATTATGCTTTCGTATTTGTCTTGTTGAACTTGAACCTATCTAGACTATTATTTTGCTACATTTGGGACCATGTCATGTTGAACTTCAACTTATCTGAACTGTTGTGTTGTTTAATTTGGAACTATGTGTTGTTGCGAATTTGTAATATCTATTGTGTTGTACTTTGTTGGTGCAAGAAATTTGCTGCTGTTGTTGCATCAATATTATATGACATATAATGTTGTCATCGATTTCTAGAATATTTGATAGTATTTTTTTGCTATATATTCATCCAATTGTATTCACACATTGTGCACTTTTTTGTTTTATGTACATATTAATGTTGCTATGCAATTCTATAGTTTGACATCCAAACAAGATTTTCTATTGAAACCTCAGTAAGATTCCATGAGCCAATTAACAAACACCCAAACAACTGAATTTGTATTCATGTCCATTACGGTTTACTGGCTGAATTGGAATTGAAACCAATTCAATACAGAGGCCTCCAATACAGACATCTAAACATAGCGTTAGGCATATATTTGGCAATGCACGATGGTATGGAATTTGCAAACTCTTTTGGGTTTTCTAGAGTGAAAGCATAATCAGATTCTCAGGTAGTGATCGATTATTGCATGGGACAAATGAGATGGTGGGACTCGGTGGCGACAATTTTTGCGCAGTACGGGGATGTGGCTTCACTTATAGGGAAGGTTATTTTTAAACATTGTGTTTGATCTTGTAAGAGCAACTCTAGCAGACCCCGCAAAACGCCGACACGCGAAACGTGTTTGCAGTTCACGCAAAACCACTTTTGCGGGCCGACGCGGGCTATCACAGATGCAGACCCCCTAAACGGACCCGTAAAAAAGTATATTCGTAGAATATGCTTTTTTACGGGTCGGCTATGCGGGTTTTGCTCAGGCAACAGCGCAACGACCCGCAAACAGAAAAACTGCAAATCTGAAATTTGTCATAGGGTTTCACAAACAAGTTCAAATTCAAATGACATAAACAATTTGCGCGCAAATAAAAGCGAAGTTCATTATGCAAAAGAGGGCATGCAAAGGTATGTGCCCATGTCCGGCATCATCTTGGGGGTTGATCTCCACTCCGCGCCATGGAGTCCATCTTGAAGCTCATCGCCGCCACCGTAGCCACCTACGTCGCTTGTTCCAACTCCCGCACCGAAATCATCCACATTGCCACCATATGGAGCAGAGAAAACATCACCGGAACTAGCAGACGGACCGGCCGAGGCGACCATTCTCCTCTTCAAGATCTCTCTTCTTGCCACATCATGCCATGTTTTGGTGACGTCGTCCATGTCATTGCGGTTCATTGACATGATCTTGTTCTCTTCGGCGAGCAACAATGACAGCGATTTGTTTTCAAAGGCGCGTGCTTTTCTCTCCTCAATGGCAGCTTTGCGCAGCCCCTCTTCCTTGAGCATTTGCCATTTTTCTTGCTTCTCTTTTGCCTTCTTCTCGGCCAACTCTTTCTTGATCTCCAACGACTTCAACAACATCAACTCGTTTGATTGCACCATGACATCAATCTTCTCCCTCAAGCTCGATGCTTCTTGCTCTCTCTTTATTTTCTCTCTAGTCTTCTTGTCGCAATCGGGCTTGTTCAAATTTCTTGGGCCATCATCATCCTTATCTTCATCCATATTTGTAAGCGAGCCTCTCTTTGGTGGGGATTCTTTGTCGATAAATTTCCACTTGTCGCACTTTTGGAGCAACTCCCAACAATGCTCTAATTTGAAGAATCTGCCTTCCGAAGCTTCCATGTCCTTGTATCTATGTTGAGCAATCTTGTCCTACACAATGTGAACAAAGTGATGCGATCATTTCTCATGATACATTATGATGATGCACAACTTGAACAAAGGCAAAGCAAACTCACATAGTCGGACTCCATGGTGCCACCTGGAGGTGCATCGCGAATTGCTCCAAGCAAGCTGCCCAACGGGTGCACATAGGCTTGATGTTCTCCCAACGACCTTGAAGCGACCGAAATGTGCGTGGAGTCTTATTGGGGTAGTTTTTCATAATGCGGAAGTATTGCTCTTCAATCCTTTGCCAATATCTCTTGGAGGTTTGATTAGTACCCGTGCATGCATCAAGAGACACCGCACTCCATGCTTTGATCAAAGCTTGATCTTCCAAGATCGTGTAGTTCTTCGATCTTTGGCTTTTCCCAGATTTTGCTTGTGAATGCTCAAAACGCTTCCGCTTCGATCTCCTCCAACTCGTCCGCACAACCATGATCGTCCACGCCGGTCTTCGTTTCATTGTAGTTGAATGGTTCGAAAGGGGCTTGATCAATGTCAACCGCGTTCGTGTCCAACAAGTTCACGAATTCGAATTGTTCGAACCACCACTATAGCGAAGGATAACAAGTCACGAGCTATTGAGAACAATGGCGAAAAATGAAAGAGAATAGCCGAAGACCGAAGAGATATACCTTCCGGCCATTTTGTCGAACACCTCGCTCATGGTGGGAGCGGCATCGTTGAACGGCATCGCCGGAGCACCTCCTTGCGGGGGGAGGGGGGGTTGGCGTGAGAGGTTGAAGAAGATGGCTTCCTTGTAGCCGGAACCTTCCTCCGATTTGCGCCCGCGGCCTTGCCAGCCTTCTCCGCCGTCGGCCGGGATCGCACTACGGCGTTAGCGCCCGGAGCGCGGGCCATCGCAGCGGGGGCAGCCGGATTCCCACCCTGTACAACCATGTTGCCCTGCCACTTGCGGGCAGGCGCGACGTGTGCTTGGGCGACGGCGGTGGGGCCAACATGGCTGGCGACGAGATCCGCCCGAGGGGAAGGGATGTGCGCGACCTCGACGGTGACGGGGGACAGCATGGGGTCGTCCATGGCGGCGAGGGACGGCCGGCGAGGAGTAGTCGGAGCTTGCGGAGGGGGGGGGGGCAATGGTGGCGGAGGGTGCGGGGAGCGGGAAAGGGTGCGCGGAAATGTCCCACCCGCCAAATCTCGCGCCGGATAGGGGTCGAGCTCAGGTCGGCCTCCCAGCCCGTGAAGATAGAGGTTGGGGGAGAAGATTTGCTGCGCCCCGCAAAAAATTTTACGGGCCGGCGCAGGATGCGGGGTCTGGTCGTGCAGATTTTCTGACCCCGACCCGCAATTTGGCGGTTATTTTGCGGGTCGGGACGTTTTGCGGAGTCTGTTAGAGTTGCTCTAATAATGTGACACATGTGCTAGCGAGTTATAGTTATTGTAATAAGATTTTGAGTACTTGGATGAATGGGACTTCTGCCTGTCTAGTCTCGAAACTTGTCCGTCCAATAACATTTTTCAATATTCGTGTAGTGTCAAAAAATATAGGACGGAGGAGGTAATTCGTATTTAGTTTCAATATAAAGCTAGTCATGATGTCTTCCCTCAACGATTTATTTTTTACAAACCACCAAAAATTGTTAGGCATACATCTGCTACTTGTGGGGCCCACTTGCACAGCAGCCCAAAAATCCCCAAATCCGTTCTCGCACCCGCAGGTCACATCCCGCGGCCACGCGCGCACCTCGCCGCCGGGAGACACCCCGCCTCCGCCGCCGCCCCCCCAACCCGGCTGCGCGCCCCCATCAATCGCCAGGCCACGCAGTGAGCGTTCCATATCGTTGGATTGCTGGGCGGCGACGGAGTCGATGTCCGGAGGCCAAGAAGGCGGCGAGGACTCAGGTGATTTGATTCTTTCTGATCTACGGAAAGGCATGAAGAGTCGCGATTCTTCTTAATTTTCAAAGGATCGACGAGAGCCTTGGTTGTATGGTTTGGTTTTGCTGGTCTACTTCCGTTTGTTCATGCAAATCTTAGCTGAGCTGTCGAAGTAGCCTTCCCTTACGGTCTTACGGATAACACAATACATTTGCATGTAATCTTTGTGTACTGCACAATTAAACATGCACCGAACACGTAGTAGTATTGTACTCTGATCAGTGTTAAATGCTGCCTAACATCTTGTTAAAAGGCCTTTCTTTTAGCTGTTACAAGATCATTTGTTAAGACAACAATGTTTATTTGAATGCGTTTCCACAAATGATGAAATGAACACGTATGGGAAGTAGAGATGGTTACTCGTTAGTCATTACTGGTACTTTTCCAATTTTTGTTGTTATGGAGCAGTCCCAATTGTCCTGTACCCTACAGTGAAAAAAGTGTGCTTAAGCATGCCTAGGCACTAGGCGACAACAGTACTCCTAGCGCTTAATCATGCTAGGTGTGTGCTTAGGTGAGATATGCGCTAGGCAGTGACAAAACACACAATTAACGCCTAGCGCTTAACAGTTGTAAGTTATGAGATGAAACCAGATGCGGTTTTGACAGAGTTTTGTTGTGAGTTGATTGAAAGCGCCTTTCGCTCCAGTTTCTATCACAATTATTTTCAGAACACAAATAAGAAAATATGCTTAATAAGTGATATGACTAACCAGGATTATAGACAAAATTTGGACTAGTCCTTGCTAGCTTCTTTCCAAAGGGTCTGTTTTGGAACATAGGTAATTCATAGTTCGCAACTTTGTCTTGAGTGATTTCATTTCCATTATAGAATGTCTCCACATTCTGCACAATCCATTTTTGTGGTATCAAATATGCTCTCATCTGCATAGCTGTAGTGTGGATTCAGCAAATATGCAGTCAAATGCAGTGGGGCATCAATCCTATCTTTCATACTCTTGTAAACAATGGCTAGCGCATCTTTGTAATGACGCTCGACATTGCCAAAAGCCTCTTTTGTCTCCTTCTTTGACTTCACAATCTCTCCATACACAAAGCCCATGGGCGGCCACACATCACCATCAACCAAGGGTAGCACCTTCACCAAGGGCTCGAACACCTTAATGCAAAGATTCACTCCCTTCCAAATGGCCTTATTCAGAATGATTGCTGTTGCATTCTTGCCTTTCTTCGTGTTTTGTCCCACTTCGAGGATACCACCATCTTCCTTAGTGAATCAGCCTTATCTGCAAAGTGAGAAATCGGGAAGGAAATCGGGTCACTCCTGGCCTGATGATTTTTATCTTCTTGGTGAAGGGCCTCATGCATTCCAAGGTGCGGTGGTACCCATACACAAATATTGTGAAAGCTTTGGCTTGGTCAAGTATCTTCTTGAACTTAGACAAGGTGCCAATCCCTTGGAGCATCAGATTGACAGTGTGAGTCACACAGGCATTGTTCCAAATATCGGCCAGTTAATCGGCATATCGGTCAATTAATCGCTACTGGGTGGGTCACCGAATAGCTGTTTAACTGAATTATTGGCCGATAAACTGGAAAATTCGCCTATTTATCCCTACTCGGCACCTGACTGATATGGTACCAGTTAGCGATATCTTGAACATTGCACACAGGAGCTCCAAAAGATGTTTGGCCTCTTCACTTTCAGGAGATCTTTAGCCCCCGTGTTGTTCGAAGCATTGTCGGTCACAACCTGCACCATTTGTTCAGCACCTAATTCATCAATTATTTTGTCAATCAGATATTCAGATTGAAGATCATCTCACTTGTATGTGGTGTGGCTGTTGTCTCCTTCGGCTTGATGAAGCTAACACTTTCTGAACAATGTGTGAGCAGTTTCATAATGCTTCTCCTCTTCATATCAGTCCAAGCATCGGTCATCAGAGAGCAGCCATTTTCAATCTTCTCATCCCCTCTCTTCCTTGAGTTCACTCTTGGTTTTTGCATACTCAGCCTTCAGTAAAGGCTCACGGAGATCATATTGAGTAGGTGATCAAGACCAGGGCCAAATTGACCAATGGCCTCAACCATCTGCCTGAACTCGTCATTGTCAGTTACATTGGATGGTATTGCTGCGTATAAGAGAGACACAACATCTTGTATAAGAGGGCAGCAAAAACTCCAATTGAAACAAACTCATCATTGTCATCGTTTTGTACTTATGCCTCATACACCCATCTTGCAATATAGTGATGTGCTCGAAGTGCTCTCTCACTAAAAAGCACAAACACGTATGAAACTGCCAAATCGGTGTCCTGGTATGGAAGGACACAGCGATATGGCCGGACACGCTGGGATATGCATATCCTGCAGTATCCCCTCATTTTTGAATTAAAAAGAAAGAGAAATAAATAGGGATACGGCTGGGATACGCAAGGAACATGCTGGGGACTCGGGATGCAGAGTAACGGGCTCGGCCTGATACGAACCCTAAATTTTCAGGCTGCTCGACCTCGAACCTGTCCAGGCTCCAGCTAACACGCTGCCGCTGCCGCCGCCGCCACTGCCTGGACTTGGCCGCCGCCGCCTGGTCGAGCCGTTTTCCAAGCCCGGCAAGGCGGCAACCTCTTCTCCCAAAGGCAACCATGCTGGAGCAATTAACCTCGAGTCCTTGAGTCTCTTCATCTCTTTGCAGCCATGATGTTGCTGTTTGGGTTTTTGATTGCTGCATGATGTTTTTGATTAGGCTGCTTAGTGTTGATTGCTGCTTGCTGTTAGGGAGCATGGCATCTGGCTGCGCCACAGCCGGTAGCCAATTAAGTGATGCATTTTGCAAGTTGTAATAACATGGGTCTGGAGGCTGTTGATGATTGAGAACTTGAAAAGGCAGACAACAAATGGGGCAGTACTCTGATCTCATCTCAGTTTTTCTTTAATATTTTGTCTTTAACTCTGTGCTAGCAAGTTGCACGTGCTTTGCACGTAACAAAGATATTGTCAATCAATGTAGCTTTGAAATGTGCTTTTTAGGGAAGAAAACACAATCCAAGGTAAAACCAAAAGCAAATATGAATTGAAAATTGTAATAATTATTCGCAACTATCATGACATTTTCTTTAACATTCTAGCAAACAAATAGTATGTGGAGCTATAGTATTTTTGTAATACTCCAACATTATATTTTGGATTGGACTAAAGTGTGACTCAATTCGGGTGCGACCCATCCAGCTTCCTTCATGTCAGGCGGAATGTCCTAACAAGTACGATGGCCTAGCAGCATGACACAATCAGGGTGTGATTGGATGACACTGGAGTGCGTCGCGTTGGTCGACATTTTTTTCAATCACGGCGTTCAGAAGTGGATTCTATGTCTATGGGATTCAGACTCCAAGAGGAGCTTGTATGCGTATGGCGTTCAGATCACCTATACACCAATTATCAACACTTACCGCCTGGTCGGTGGTCGCGTTGGTCAATGTTGCTACAACATTCACTCCATACGTTTAGGGTACATTTTTATGGGCTAAAATTGAAGACATGCATTATTCACACATTATTCACAGTAAGTCTGTTCTTTATATTCCTAACAAAATACTTTTTCTAGGCAATCCTGACAAAATACGTTTTTAGGCAATCCTAACAAAATACTTAACTGTAAGCATTATCACCAGTACAAATTTATTCGTGCGAAAGCCTAGTTGTTTTTTGGAGTAAGGCACGGAAGGCCAGCTATACTACGTGTATGGGCTCAATCGGGGTGCAGGCTGTACTGGCCCAGTCAATATCTTCTCCAGTTATCTCTTCTCTAATCTTCTACATACTTCCCCACTGTCTTAGGCTCCGTTAAGATCCAAATGGACCAGTCTTCTCCAGCGTCCTAGAGCTCTGTCTCTCACCCCGTCCCCATGCGCCCGTAGTTGTTTTCCCTTGCGCTTCGGCCACCACGGCACAAGGCTCCATGGGAGCACGCAGCTCTTGGTCCCCGTCATGTGCTCCCGTTGCTTGTTGGAGCTATTCTGTTGCTTGTTGGAGACTAAACGGAGGAATGGATCCATTTGTTAATGCTTTGAATGGAGCTCGCTTGATGAACTCCCATTCTGATCATGTTCTTATCCTCTCCCCATTCCCATTTAACACCTTCTGCTTCTTCTAAATGATGATCCGTGTTTGTCAAACTTGGCGTTCAATTCTTGTCAGCTCCATTTGATTGATGATTTTTATCTCTCATTTTTAGCTGCAATTGGTGAAGATCTAGCAAGCTTGCTAGATTGTTATGTACAGGGAAGCGTAGAAGATTGTTATATACAGTTCCATTTGGAATGTATGCTGATGTCCTTGTTCGGTGGCCATGAAAAGGAGGTTCCAGAGAAATGGAGAAGAGATTCCCACCTCTTACACTCAGGACGTTACTGTCCATACACGTGGGGAAATCCTGCACAACCAATGAGATGATCTAACGGCCAATAACGCTTGGATTTGCCACTTCTCAGCCGTCGGATGCTGCAGATCGAATGGCTATTATTCAAACTTATTCATACACTATATAGTGGTATTGATTACATGGCATATTTTTAAAATTTTGTTCTATACTCGCCGTATCCCTGTAGCCTTTTTTTGGAAAATGCCATATCCCGTGTCCCCGTATGCGTATTGCCGTGTCCGTGTCTCCGTATCCGTGCCTTTTAGCTCTCTCATCCCATGATGCCTTGTTAATCTTCACTTGCTTGAGCCTATATGGGTATTTAATACATTTGTATATACACTTTACTTGTATTTGTAACAAGAGCCAAACTGAGCTTACTTTTACTGGCCATCTGTAGCATTCGTTGATGGATCTCAGATCACTTAAGTTGTTGAATGTGAATCTTGATACCATGGCTGATGAAAATGAGATAATGTTTTTCAACGTGATGACATCATACTTGTGGTTAGGTGGTGGTACTACTTAGCAGATATAAGATATGCAGTTAAACCTAGTAATACTGTCGTCATATATAGGTTGTGAATATCATCATTTAATAACCCTACTGCACCACCAAGAATTGTCCAATCACCAATGATATTATCTTTGCATGAAGATGAAGTGGGTGTTTGAACGCTGAATGGGTGTTTTATATTTCTTGCTCACAGAACCTCTTTTCCATACAGGACTTAAGTGAAGTTTGTAACCCATGTTCTGTTGGGCACAGTAAGATAACTGTTAAGTATAGACATCATCTCCTATGATGACCAAAGATTCTAAATAGTGCCTAGATTGATTATATTAGTTATGGTCTTATAGATCAGCCAGAAGTGAATTGCCAATAGGTAGTACATTGATTTGGAGAGACCGAAGTTAGTATAAGAACTTTCTGGATTGATTATAGTAACAGATCAAGTAGAGGTGAACTGCCACTGGTTAATGTGTATCTGCCTGATGGGTTTAGGGTGAACATCGATTTATTTTCATTGCGATGTATTATTTAGCAGTGCTGAATGCATTTATTTGATGACGTTTGCACCACTTGTTGCACTACGGTTACTTGTATGGCTTCCACTATTTTTTACATGACTGTAAGTATGATTTACGTCTTATCATCGACCTCACATCAATAATGTAGCTTAGTCATCTTAATTCTGTGGCTTTACATACTTCCTGCAGATCACATCATGGACCTAGGCGAAGATCAGAATTCCTTTAAAACCAAAAGATCACGAGCCACAAATTGGCCCTCAGTAATGTCAAAGTTTCTACTTAATTGGTACCTTGAGAAAAAGAAGGCGATGCCACCTAAGACCAAATTCAAGAAGACACACCACCATTATTGCCAAGCTGCACTAAATGCTAGATTTGAGTCTGCTTACACTGTTGATCAGGTCCATCGCCATTTGAGGCGTCTCAAGGAGGTTTGGAATATTGTGGCGCGTTATATGAACGAGAACGGGAGCAGGTTTGACAAGAAAAACAAAATGTTAATACTACCTTCTGCAACCATGGCTGCTCTACCCGTAAGTATTGCATCACTAGAAAGTAATTTAATATTTTGTAGTTTTCCCAGTGCACTAATGGATAATTTTCATTTTTCTTGTATAGTTAGCAGAACGTGCTATTCTCGTTAAACCCATTCCATTCTTCGACCATTTGCAAGCTCTCTTCAGCGATTGCCCAGTTGATGGTGCCTCTATGACAGACCTGCTGACAGATGCTGACTTAAATGATGATCAGATGGAAACCCAGGATCCGTTGAACATGATGGTTGTTCATGCAGACACAGGGGACCCACACGAGGCAGGCTTGGACAAAGTTGTTTTGGGGGGTGAAGATGAGTGTCATGAGGTTGCAGTTATTAGCGCCGTTGGTACAGTACCATGTGAAGTTATGTCAGGCACTAGCGCACCATCTGCTGAACCATCAGGATCGGCTGAGAGCACAATAGCTGCTCTCAAACCCAGCTTGAAGCAGTGCAAGATAGTCAGCAAAGCAAAAGCAAATCCAAAGCCACAGGCTGTTGCGCTACATGATAGCAGGAAACCAGACGCGTTCAACAGGAACTTAATGGGGATCCATGACAGACTCGATAAACCAACACGGACAGCACCACCACTGTCAGACCCAAATGCTCCTCTGTGGAACATGCTAAAGGAAATTCCATTGACACCTGCTGATAGGCTGTCAGTTGGGATTTATCTTTGTAAGCCAGAGTCTGAAGTGCATCGAAGTTTTTTCATGAGTATGGGTAAGGAGTACCTAGAGGCATGGGCCCACAAGTTCTTGAGTGGAGGGGAGCCTGGAGCCTTATAGTTTGATTGCTTAATCACGGCTCATTGCTTTAAATTCAACCCATGCTGTCCGTGGATGAATTGTTCTTCAGACTTCAGAGGGCCTTGTTGGTGCTGCTACATATTGGTGCACCTCTTGTGCTATAAGCATTGGTAAATATGATTAGTTTTTTCGCGGGAAAACTATTAGTTAGTTATTATCATGTAACTTGCCTTAACACCTTACCTGATAGTCCAGTGTAGTTTGCGGACAATTTGTGAGCATCTTATGCTCATGGCTTATTCTATGTATGATCAGATGTCCCAAGATTACAAATTTCAACTGAAAATGATTGTATGTTATGTGTGGTTTGTTTTCTGAATGTGTGAATTTTCTTCAGCTCGAGGAGTGCCTTTCGCTTCACCAGCAGTTTATACAATGGGCACACTAAAGTCTAAATAAAGTATGCTCAGATATATGAGGGGTGAGTTGTTTGTGTGTATGTTATGTATCGCAGAAAATTCATACTAGTACACATCACATCAGCAGCACAAAGCAATAGCTCACCACAGGTGACCATATGGCCACGTGCGCGCCCGACACAAACACGGGCACTAGGCTGACGGTGGGCAAAGGCAGCAGGCTCGGTCGCCAGTGCAGCAGGAAGCGGTGCGTGGAATATTCGGAGGAGGATGAACAAGGGAGAGCAACAACTATATTTTATGATTTTCTTTGCGATGGGGTATAAACCTGTCCGCACGTAGAGCATGGTTGATAGTACAAACAACTATGTTGTCGTACTCCCTCCGTTTTAAAATATAGTGCGCCCGTACTTTCCGAAGTCTAACTTTAATCATAAATTTAACCAATGAGACCAACTGCGGTGTGAGAAAAAATTATGTACTTGAAAACTTCTTTCGAATACGAATTCACTGATATAATTTTTGCTTTCGCCGCAATCGGTCTTAGTAGTTAAATTTACGGTCAAAGTTGAAGCACGTGGATAGAGGAAGCACTACATTGTGGAATGGAGGGAGTATCATATACCCATCTCAAAATTCTTGTTTTAGATTTGTTTAAATACGAATGTATAAGAACAACTTCGCCGACCCAAACGAATGACGATTTCGTCCTTTTTTTGTCCGTTCGGGTCGGCCAGACGGACACGGATGTACGCTTCCGCATTTGGGTCGGCGTGTGTGTCTAACGCTGGGTTGAAACCATTTTTGACTGCGAAAAAAAAATGAACGCATGCATATTTAAAAATATAAACAACATTAATTAAACATTAAAGCCGGCCACAAAGGCCGGCGAGAGTCCACGCGTCCACATTTGCATTTAAAAAAAAATAAAAACAGTCTAAACTACGAGGCGGCGCGCTGCCCTAGGCGTCCTCGTCGTCGTCCTCGGGGTCCGTGAAGTCGATGAGCATCGGCGCCGGCTCGGCCCAGGCGAACGCCGTGTTCCAGAGCGCCGTCATGTCGGACTGTGCCGGCGCGGGGGGTTGTGCGGCCGCCTGTGCAGCCGCGGCCTGGCGCGCCTCCTCCTCGGCCTCGCGCTGCTCCTCCTCCAGGTCGCGCTCGAGCATCTCGAGGTACTCGTCGTCGCGGCGCTCCTCGGCCACCCTGATCTTGCGCCAGTGCTCGAGGTACGTCTGCTCCTGCGTCGGCGTCGCTCCCGTCCAGACCGGCGGCGCGGGTACCCACTCGCGCACTACTCCCGTCCAGGAGTAGCGCTCGATGGGGGACGGCTCCGGCTTGATGGGGGACGGCGGGGCCACCGACGGCACCACGTTGTCGCCCGCCGCGGAGAGGGCAAGGGCCTGCGCCATTGCCGCCTCGTACCGAGCCTCCTCTTTCGCCTCCGCCGCCTCCACCCTGCGCCGCCCGTCCTCCTCGCTCTCCCGGAAGACGGACACAAGTGCCGCCTGGTAGGCGTCCTCCGCCGCTTGGTCCTCCTCGCGGACGACGAGCGCCGGTGGCTGCGACCCCCGGTCGACCTCGCGCACGCCCCGTCGCCTCGCCTCCTCGTGCTCGAAGGCGAACCACCTCGCCCAGTTGGGCGAGTCGGTTGCGTAGGCGGCCTCGCGGCGCTGCTCCGGCGTCAGCAGCGCCCGCCGGCGCCGCACCTCCTCTGCGTGAGCACGAGCCGACCGCGGCGCCGTCGGCACTAGGATCCTATCTGGATCCAGATGCCAGTCGTGCGGCAGCGTCACGTCGGGATACGACAGAGGCTGGCGGTGCTGCCAGTGCCACTCCGTCTGGTGCACTGGCACGCTCACGCGCTGCCTCTACCGGCGAGGCGCCGGCGCCGGCGAAGGCGGGAGGAACTCTGAGGGGAAAGGGGTGGCGAGAGACTTGCCCTTGGCCTTGCTGCCGCTGGCGCCGGAGAAGAGACCCATCTCGCTGTGGTTGTGGTGGATAGGGTTTGTTGGCGACGAGGAGCAAAGGATGGCAGATGTGGACGACGAGTTTGGATGAGGATGGCCCCACCACACGGTCGGCTTAAAAAAGGACGAGCGCCGTCGCTGACGCGTGGGCCCGTCATCGTAAATTAAACTGACCGCATGGGCAGCGGGTAGTTGGACGGCCGCCATGTGGAGACGCGGCAGACAGCGGGAAGGCGCGCGAAGCGTCCGTTCGGCGTCCGCGCCAACGCATTTGGGGCGCAAATTTGGGCCGCAAATGCGTCGGCACGGATGCAACGCGGACGTGATTTGGATTTGGGTCGTCGCGTTGGGCCGCCACTTTTGTCCGCGCAGACCCAAACGGACGCAGGCGGACGAAATGGGCCGGCCCTTTGGAGTTGCTCTAAGTCACGTTTTAGTTTAGATACATCCGTATCTAGACTAATCTAAAACAAGAATTTTGGGATGGAGGAAGTATATATAATCATCATTTATAATTACTTATACAATAAGGTTGGCTATAAGATTAGCTACAAGAGTAGTATTTCTTTTCCACCTTCTCTCTATCTCTTTCTTGTATCTGCTTAGGAGCAGGCAAATAGTTAGGCTCTTGCATGAGAGCTCACTTCCCTCTCGCGTTTTCATGCTCTCCCTCCACATAGGCGAAATTGACAAGTAAGCGGGCTATAAGCAAGGCTGCAGGGTGCACGTTTTTGTCTCTGGGTGCACGTGCTCCCTGATGAACAATAAACTCAAAATAATAGTAAATAAATTTTAAAAACTCTGATCTTTTTAGTAGATGTTCTTATTAGTGTAGTAAGCATGCTTGATAATTTTCATGTAAAACGATATAGCAATGCTTTGTCAGTGAAAAACAAAAATAAATGTAAAATGTAGAGATAACATTGGTGTTCGAGTTGTTTTTTTGTGCAAGTCAAAATGCTTAAGGTTTTCCCCCTAAAAATTTGCAGTTAGCATTTGGATGTGACAATGAACACTCAATTTTTTTTAAAAAAAAATAACATTTACAAATAAAAAAATAGTGTGTAGGAGCATATGCTCCCAAAAGACGAATTGAATTTCAATTTTACGCCGCTCTATATAGTGGATGGCCTTAAGAGTAACTCTAGCAGACTCATTAAAACAGTCGTTTGCTATAAGACTGGGATCATTTTTTGGCACAAAACAGATCCGCTATATTCGGTTGTCATCTAATTTTTTTTGTAAGATATTGTAAACTTCGAGCCGCGTCTGCCATATCTACGGTTTTCACCCTCTTTTTGTTGGTTCCTCTATCCCACCCACTCCTTGGCGTGAAGGAAATTCCAACTTGCGCCCGCGAGGACACCTCCACCGCTGCCACATCTCCCCACCGTCACTTGCTGCCTCGGCCGCCCCGCGCTATCGAGTAGCTCCACCGCTCCCTGCCGTACCTTCCCCACCAATTTCGGAGGCCAGGGTGCCCATTTTTTCCCGTGGGCTAGCGGCGGCCGCCGCCATGGATCTGCCCCGGAGCTTGCCGCGCGGCTTCGTAGTGGGCGGATCCGGTTGGTCTGGACATTGGTGAGCCGCGGAATCACCCGGGGTGTAGCCCTGCTCGCTGGCGCCGCGGGTTTGTGGCTGTGGTGAAGAGGTCGGTCGTTTTGCTTCGGTCAGCAACGGAGAAGAAAGGCGGGACTGCCTTCATTCTGGCCGACGGAATTGCTTCTGGGGAATGTAATTTGAAGCCCATTTATTGTTTTAATCTTAGGTGCGGCGATATTTTAGAAAAATCTTAGGCGTGGATTTATTTTTTTAGATGGATGCTTGGAGTTCTTCGTCGTCTTCATCACATGATTCCGACATAGAGGAGATGATTTTGGACGACGATGTCGGCCACCTAGTGTTGTTTTATATCATTAACAAATTTGAAACCGGCCCGAAGAGAAAGTGTCGCATATCAACGGTTGGCCAGCTTTGCATTCCGCGCGACCGAGATCTCAGCCACAACATGCTCATGAAAGACTACTTCACCGAGGTACCGACATATTCGGCTCATCTTTCCTGTAGGTGATCGAATGTGTATATTTTTTTCACATAGTTGAAGCTTGCGAGTAAAATTGTCGTTTCTTCACTTGCCGGAGGAATGTCCTCGGTTTGCTTGGGTTTAGTTCATATCAAAAAATATTGACGGCAATGCGAGTGATTGTATATGGTTTTCCGGCTGACTACACCGATGAGTATCTTCACATTGGAGAAGATACCATGCTCAAATGTGTGTGGGTCTTTGCAAAGACATTGATCTGGAGTATCTTCGAGCTCCAAATAAGGAGGACACAAAAAGAATGAAGAAAGAGGATGGCCGGGCATGCTTGGCAATGTGGATTGCATGCATTGGAGGTTGAAGAACGATTGCTTGGACGGGGCAATACACCAGCCAAAAATGTACACCAACTATTGTGCTCGAAGGCGTGGCTTCACACAACTTGTGGATTTGGCATTGCTACTTTGAATTGTCGTGGTCTCTCATCAATGTGTAACTATCTCATCTTTTTGCTCGCCTAGCTAATGGAAAAACTCCGGCTTGCAACTATACCATCGATGGACATGACCACACCATGAGGTATTATCTTACAGAAAAAATATCCTCCATGGTCAACATTTGTGAAGACAAGTGACCCAAAAACTAAGAAACGCACATTTTTTGCCCAAGCACAACGGCATGTGGTTTGTTGCAAGCTTGGTTTGCTATTGTTTGAGGTCATGCTCGCTTCTGGGATAAGAAATCTCTCAGAAACATCATGACTGCATGTGTAATTCTACACAACATGGTCATCGAGGATGAGAGAGATTTGAGCTTGAAGTTTTATTACGATAATGTTGGTACCCGTGTGAAGCCTGCCAGGGACACAGATGAGATCAATGCATTTCTTGACACCTACCAAAAGATTGAGAACGGTGCTTCGCACTACCAATTCCATAATAATCTTGTTGAGCATTGGTGACAACTTTATGGGAGATAGATTTGCATTTTATTTTAATAAATGTCATATGTATTTATGTGTGTCTTGAACAATTATTTGCCTTCCGGACCATTTGTTGTTGTATTAACTATTTGAATTTAAACATTTGTTGTAATGAACGCATTGTTGTATTGTGATCTGCCATTTGGATTATTTATAAGTTTGATTTATATACTCTATCAAGTAAAATCAGGAATTTGCAAAGCTCCTGAAAATTCGTGGTAGTGCGAGGCCTTCGACGCGGAACAAATCCTGTAAACTCATCCCGTAAAATTTTGCAGGACAAGTTTGCGAGCAGATCTGCTCTGCCGAAGGCCTCACGGTACCGCAAAAAATTTAAAAGCAGCCCTTATATCAGAATACCGCAAAATAATTTATAAGCAGCCCTTGTATCAGATTTGTGAGTATCCGCAAGAGTTGCTCTAAGGGGTAGTAACTTCCTTGCGTACGCTGTCTGCATGCATTCACATCAAATCTTTAGTCTCAAGCTAAGAAGCCGACCCTCGTGCCGCTCCCGCGAGCGGCCCGGGCGGAAACCTAATCCCCGCCGCCGCCGCCCCCACCCTCCCCCTTCCCCTCCCTCGCCGCTGCCAGCGGACGCCACCGGGCAAAGCCCGTGCGCGCGTCGGCGGCGGCGGGGTCCCTCCTTCCCTCGAGGCGCACAGGCGGCGCGGGACGCCCTGCCTCTTGGTGTCAGGTGTTTTGGCGGCGGCGCGCGTCTGGCCTGTGTAGGGCGCGACCTGGCGTGGTTCGACCGGTCCTGGCGCACACGGCCGGCGGCGCTCGGAGGTGCTGGTGCTGCTCAGGGGTTGCGTGGCCTGGCGTGGGCCGGCGGGTTGCGGATCTGGCGCCCCACGGCTGGTGGCTCTCGCTGGTCGGTGGGCGGCTCGGGGCGGTGCTCTCCAGGCTGGACGGCGGCGAGGCGCTACCCTCCGGGAGCTGGCGGAGCTAGGGCTGGTGGCTGGCTAGCGGCGTGTCGGTGGTGCTGGCTGGCGGTGCCCGGAGCGCGGATCCGGGGATCTCGGCCCGGATCTGGTGCGTCTTAATTAGGCATTGGCCGACGTTCTTGGAGTGCTCATGGCAGGGGGTGCGGCGGTTGTCTCCGAATCCTTGCATGGAGCGTAGCAGGATGGAGGGTGCACTGGCGGCGGCGGCGGTGCGGGCGCAGCCATGGCAGCGGCGGCGCTGCGAGGCCTTGCCAGGAAGGGTCTTGTCGGGTAGCGGGCGTTCGGTTGCTGCCGTGTGAGGCGGGCAGCGATGCATCGACGGTGTGGGTGCCGGAGTGTGGTCGAAGGTGCGGGTCGGATCCATTCTGGTGGCAGTCCCCTGGCGCGGGTGAAGGCCACCGTGGCGGATCTGGCTTTGCACTGCTCGGTGGTTGCTGCGGCTCCTAGTCGATGTTGAAGGTGATGGCTTTAGGCGTGCTCCCTCGGCAGTGAGGGGGGCTTCGATGACAAGTTGTTGTGGTGGCGGCGGTGCGAGGCATCTGATCAGGACTGGCCGGGATCTTGGAGACGTGGAGATGTGCAACGCTACGGATGAAAATCCTTTTCGGTTGTGGCCGGACCGGCGTTGATGACACCTACGGGTGTCATTCACCTTCCTGGAGGCTTCGCCGAGTGCAACCCTATTTTCCTCGCGACCTCGTATCGACAACTGCGTCCGGGGCGAAAGCCTTGATTCGTAGGATCGGCATGATGGCAACGTCTTTGAGGTTGTTACTCTATTGGCAACGTCTTTGAGGTTGTTACTCTATTGGGAGCATTGTGCTGGGAGACTCGAGGTCCCATGATGCGCTCCTCCGATGTTCACCACTGCCCAGATCTTTCTCCTCCGGCACCATGTACGGTCGTCGCTGGCTAATCCAAGGAAGCTGGAGTTGTTGTTCTTCAAAGGTCTTCAGTGTCGGCTGAGACGCAGTGAGGGGCTCGGTGTTGGGTAGGCATTTTGTGTCGTAACTGTGTTGTTGTGTTTGGTTGTCTTTGTACAAACCGGTGTGGAGTTGGTCACCTTCGTTGTTCGCAGCGAGTGGTAGATGTTGTTATATGTCTTATTTCTCTCCTATAAAACTAAGGTACCCTCAAAAAAAAAGCTAACAGTTAAATTAGCCATAAAGTCCAGGAAGCAGATCAAACAAACACTAAAATAGACAATCAGGTAGAGCAAACAAAATCAGGTAGATCAACCAGAATGCCAAACAGTCGTAGGCTCGGTAAATCAGCCAAAGTGGGGCACGGCAGCCTTTTCGTGGTACGAAAATCAGAATGGAATGCACAAACAGCACGATTACAGACCCATCAATGAAATGGTTCAAGGAAACTGAAGTGACGTACATTTATTTACGGCAAGTATTGCATAAAAATGCAAGGCATAAGTGATGCCAGAATAACATCTGGTCTAGATTCCATAGTACCTACTACTTCGCACACATTTTCAAATTTAACAAACAGCACTTCCTGCAAGCAAATAACAAAAAGGCTGGGACTCTTTACATTTTATCCAGCAAGGATTTCCCTTTAAATGTTCCACTAAGTAACGAATCTGGATACATTTCTCACCAACCCCGAAAAAAATTAGTTGGCAGACTTCAACGAGTTGGACCTACAAAACAGGGCACGGGTTGTCGACTTGCTTATATGGTATACTTATTTCAGTACAGGTCCAGTAGTTAAAAGAGACCATATCTGCACAGCATAAGGTTCAGTCCACAAACCTGCTTATCTTGTCAGTGGAATCAGCATTGCTGAAATCACTAAAATTCCCTGTTTCTATGGCTAGTTGCAACCCCTGAAATGAAATGGAGGTAATTATCCACTGTAGTGTGATTTGTGGTCACTGCGCAGCTTTGTATAAAATGCATGATCTCTGTTACTACTCCCTCTGTCCTATAATGTAAGATCGTTTTGCAATCTTATATTATGGGATGGAGGGAGTAACTTTGTTGACGGACAGGCATTGCAAAAACTTGTTTTATAAAGGGACAGCATTGTAAACACTTAAATTTCAATTTTCATGACCACTCCAAAGCCCAGCACTTGTTTATATCAAGGGACAACATTGCAAAGAAAAGTAAACAGGCTACCGTCAAATCTAAAATATTATGACTAACCTGTATGCCAATTGTTTCAAATCGCTTTGCTGATGGTTTAATGCCTTCCTGCACAAAATCAGGAGAATATTAATGAAATGGACAAACAGTTGAAGCTTACAAAGAATCACATGTCAGTAAGCACCAACAGATATACTACGTTTAACTGCAAAACATTTCTTAAGAGTCTTGAACTGCATGATAATACACTGCAAGTATACCACCCTACAAAGTTGGGTCATCTATTTTGGAACGGAGGGAGTAGCTGCAAACGCAACTCATGAATAATGAACAAAAAGCAGCATACAAGTGCAGCATGGCCTACACATAAAGGTCCAAAAATGAAGAGAAACTACACATAATACAGAAGGTCCATATCAGAAGCAACGATTCTACCATATATGCTTTAGGATCATACCAGGCGTTCAGGGAGCTTCCCACCACTTTGCTCTATGAATTGGCAGAGGTACATCACACCAGCGCATGAAAAATTCTGTTGAATAACATTGTAACCATAAGAAGAAGAAAAATCAAGTACATGGAACTCACCATACTGAAGGAATAAAGGTAGATCGAAACTTCAAAGGATGAAAAAGAACTTCACATTTTGGTAATATACCATTTTATTACTAATAAATTAGGAAAATAATATTTAGAGAGGGGAGGAGTATTCAGGGCAGGCGTGTGATTCGGTAATTGTGAATTTGTGCAAAATGTCGAGAGATTAGTACCCCAGCATGCTTCAACCCAGGCTACCCAGCTGATTTATACACATGGACTAAGATTGGCATGAGTGCACTTATGCAGAGTGATTTAGGGTTATGTGCAACTCAGGAGACTGGCATTTATCACACAATTGCGTTTAGGTGCAAAACAGGAACAGCAATCTTTCAGTCTTTAAACATGCTATTCCCAGCAGAGTTTGTTGGACTGAACAACGCAAACTAAAAAGGACCAACATAACAACAGAACCCTTTCTAAGTGAACACCCACCTGTTTGGCTTCCATTGAATCCATCTTCTCATCCTGTATGAGAAATAGCAGATTAATATAAACTTAAAAACTACTACCTCCGGAACTAATATCAGACATTTTTGCAGTTCAAATTGAACTAAATAGAAGTTTTTGCAAACGTCTTCTATTTAGTTACAGAGGAGGTACAATCATATCATGTGACCAGCTGACTGGTGCCAAACAGAGTTACACTCACCAGTCCCCAGACCAATTCTTTGATGTTCTTAATCTCTGAACCAATATTCTCAAGCTTCAGTCGTGCGCCAGTAACCTGAACAGAAAAGTATATATCTGAAAACCATATGCACCCCATGCACACTTAATAACAAAGTTAATAGAGAAAAAAAATCATCTCTTGACAGATTATATAGACAGCAAGTTATTGCACCTAATCTTGTCATATATGCTACTTTAAACTTTCTACCTAACGCATACGCATTCCAATAAACATAGATATGCAGATACATCATACATATGAAGGTGTTAAGGAGAAAGTACATCATCTTTTATTTGCCCAGAAAGCGCCTTCTGCTGATCCAATTTGTCATCCAACTTCTCAATGCGTTGTGTCAAATGCTTTTTAGCAGCCTGCGTAATTATCAAATTAATTCAAATATTAGATAATATGATACAAAACTACAGAAATAACCTCCTATATGACAATCAAACCAAATGGCACAGTACAGAGCCAACAATTTGGAAGAAAACTCCCAGTTCATCTTCAACAGCCTCAAACGAATATCAGTTTAAACATCAAGCAAAATTAAGATTGCTGGTCCAAATGGTTAAGGAAATTAAGACCGAGGACCAATCATATAACTGTTCTTTCTGCACACAACAATAGTTGGTTAAACTAATAGAGGATGTCATGTGAACAACTGCCCTTTCTGTGGGTAACAAGACAACATTATCAACACAACAATGCCCTAACAAGTTAGGCCGTCGACTGAATTTCTGCACGGCAGTACTAGTTTGTAAACAATAGAAGCTACAAAACTCATAATCCTAGCAGCATAATACATATTAGAATCATCTAATACCTACATTTAACTACGTCTCCTCGGAATGAATGGAAACAGATGTTATTTTAAATCTTACGGAAACAGGTGTTTTGCAGTGCGGAACTACGGGCACCACATGTACTTACAGCAAGAGAGCTCTGAACTTGCTCCAGATGTTTAGTCATACTTGAAACAACGTTTGCCATGTTTTGCTTGGTGACATACATTAAGTCCCCAAAGGAGATGCCCTGAAGAAGAAGTAACACTTCAAAATGAATTGGTCTTCAAGAAGACAATATGGCAGTTTCGAGAAGAGCAGATGTACTCCCTGCGTCCCAAAATGTAAGACGTTTTTTGATACTATGATAGTGTCAAAAAAAACGTCTTACATTTTGGGACGGAGGGAGTAGCTTAGAAGTGATGGTAGTAGAAATAATGGGGAAAGCAGATAGATCCTATACTTTTGGCAGGTAAGGATACTGTGAGCATTACACAAGCATAAATGCCATGATGGGAAGAAACATACTTTCCACCACATATAACCATAACCCAGTGCTCCAACAGTTGCTGCAGGTACTATTAATCCTGATACTCCTGCAAAAACATTAAGAACACTGTCACAATGTATGTATGACGGCGGTAAGTTTGTTTGACCACACACAACTGACACGATGCCAGGAAATTTTGCTGGTATAATCAACACAAAGTGACATGGGCTAACACAATACCTAAGGGGTTGTTTGGTTAAGGAGATTTTACTAGATCGGTTTTGCATAAATATGTGTACGGTTGTAACTAACTGAAACTTTGTTTGGTTAGTCTAACAAATCTGAGGAAAAGTAAATAATGGTTCCTGTAAAACTGGGAAACCGATTTTTTAGAAAAATGATGATTAGACGTTTTCTATAAACCAGTATTAGTTTATCTCGTACACACGGGTGAAACATGTTTTACGTTTCCCAGTCCAAACAAGATTCTGCATACTTATCTCTTAACCTAATTATTAGTAAAAAATGGTTTTCCAAAATATTCTACTAAAACGTGTTCTGTTAAAACTAATTTAACCAGACAACCACCAAGAGAAATCCACCTAACACAAAGTAACTGAAAACTATATAACGAAGTTCGGCGTATCAATAATGTCTAGAAGTAGGAAGAAGTAAATTAGGATGAATGAAACGAACGGAAGCAACAAACAATGAGAGTACAATATTTACTGCAGGCTGATGTATAGCCAACATTTGTTAGGCAGCTATCCCTGGTCAGAAACACACAAATTTGACAATTTATCAAGTTGACAATTCTTGAAGAAGAAAAAGAAGTTGTCGCAAGCTAGACAAACCTGTTTGTCCAGAACCTCCACTGAGAACAGTTATCGAACGTGGAGAACCTAGATTGCGTACCTGCATAGCCAGTTGGCGCACCTAAAAGGACCAGAGTGTAAGTTTAGCATGACAGGATTGAATTATTATATGCTTACGAAGATGAGTACTTAGCAAAGAAAAGAAATACTGGTTGTAAGTCTAGATTAACTTCATCAATGACTATCATTATCTCTTATCAGCCATTTAAAATGTTCGTCTAAGAACATTAACCTTTTTTAGGTAGAGTAAATTTTACTTTAGGACAACAGGATATGTTAATGTAAAAAAATTCAAGCAAACATATTTTCAATGCATCATGTAATTCGTCCATCTAGGAAGAATTGCACAGCAAAAGATCTTTTAAATCAACAAGGAAGTCAATAATCCCAAGTTCATACCAGCTTCTCACACTAACGAACTATCAGGACAAGGCATCCACAGTGTGAAGAACAAAAAAAAGAGAGAGAAAAGAATGCAAAGGCCACATTACTAAAGAGGAACTCACAAGAATAATAGGAAATAATCTAGCAAAGCAAATTGTGAGCCTCAGGCTTCGGAGTTACCAGATTTGTCTCTACGGATGCTGTGAATTTTAGTGAAGCTATTTCATAATGTTTACGGCAAAAGACATTTCTGTAGATTTACCAGTATCACATATTATTGCCATATAGACCATTAAGACTACAGAATCCGTAGAAAACATACCAGCTGACATCAACATATCAGGAAACCAAATCCAATAATTGCTGAAAATCATCACATGTTTCTATTCTGAAATGGGCCGGTCTATTGGACTAGTGGCAACAAGTCATCAAAACACATTTTCATGCTGGACCAAAATATTACTTGCCAAAATAAAGCAACCACATATTTGCTGGAAGCCATAGCTAATGAAGTCAACAAGCCATGTAAACAAGGCTTTATCACGGGCATCACATCCAAGATATCAAACATTCATCACAAGGGCAAGCATAAATACTACTCCATCGGTAATACCAGCTGACCGGGGCATAGGGTCATATAAAAATACACTTAATCGTATCATGTACTTCCAATTTTGAGGTACAGGCTCCGGTGGAGATGCATGACAGCATGTGTGTCAAACTAATGGCAAGAGTACACATCATCAGCAGTACATGGCTAAGACTAAGGGTAGGTAGATCAACACGCGTACCTCGTTGAGCGCGTCGTTGATGCCGTGGTCCGCACCACCACCTCCTCCCTTACCCATCTCCCCCTTCTCCAGAAACTCCTGCAAGGCCACGCGACACGGATCATCAAAACCAAATTATCCAAACCGAACCACCTTCCGGCCTCTTGAAAGATCGGGGTCGTAGTTTTCGATAGAGGATAGTAGCTGCCAGGTCGTGGCCAGGGGACGCACCTGTATCTCGGTGAGGATCTCCGAGAGGCGGCCGTTTCGTAGGACGACGGAGCCGGCCACGCCCGCGCCGACGAGCATGACGACGCGGGTGAGGCCGAAGCCCGCCTGTGCCACCATCGCCATGGCTGCACGCCGCCGCGCGTCCGATGTGATGCCGGTGGAGGTGGAGGAGGAAAACCTAGCTTAGGTTACGGCGTGAGGTGAGCTGAGGAGCGGGTCGGGCTGTCTGGGTGGAATGGAGGGGGTGGAAAGGGGAGCCCGTTCAGAAGGGGTGGGGCCCATATGTCAGCGAGTGCGGAACGGGGCAAACTCGATACGTGCTGCTCCACCCAAGTCGGATGTGTCTCACCAAAAAATGTCGGACAAATCGTCTAAGGTCTTGTACAATGGGAGATGTTTAGGGGTGCTTAGAGAAACCAGGTTTTTCTTAAGCACCGGTGCTTATTTGTACAGGATAGACGCTTAACTAAGCGTCTTTTCTGTAGAAATAGGTACCGGTGCTTCAGAAAAATTCGATTTATTTTCCTAAGCACCTCTCTAAACACCTCCATCGTACAAGGCCTAAAAGTATGGGGGGGGGGACGATAAACAAAAAAATGGATATAATTTTTAATGTCAATACAGAGACACAGGTGCTCATATACACAACACACATCCTACCCTATAAGCACCTTCGAGAGACTGAGCCGGCATATCATCTTGAGATTATACGAAGTCACCGGTGCATCGCCGGAAATTCTGAAATAAATCCAGGATAAATGCGAGTATCGGGACTTGAACCCTGGTAGGCTGAAAATATCACTGTCCACCTAACCATCCAAGCATAGCTTGGTTCGCAAAAAAATGAATAATTTTGACCTGAGGTAAACCTACACATTATATGATGTAGAAAAACTTGAACATCATATATAATAGTTGGATATCCGTGCATTGCCGCAAAACAGCAAATGGATGACACGGGGTCGACATTGGCTTGTGTATACTTCATGGCTAAAAAAAGGTATGCATGGCACATCTCCCCCTCCATTCCTCCTTCCCTTCCCTCTCTCACTTTGGCACGTTTCAACGCCAATCACTCTTGGTGGCCAGCCCCGCGGGTATCCTCTCTCCACCTGTTGCTCCGGCAGCGTGAGGGGCGAAAAACCCTTATGTTAGCACTATCTCTCCTATCGTTGGGAGAGTTGTTTTCCCACCACCAGAGCGCGAGCACGATTTGGTCGTGATACATCTTTCCTGGTATATGATCGCCAAGCACATCCTTATAACTCACATGGTTGTCGAGTTATCTCGCATTAGGGAATCCTTTGTAGCACCGGTGTTTGCACGACCCTTCTCACGGTATAGTCCTCCTCTGATTTCTCCACCCCCCACCTAAGGCGGAGTTAGCCCCACAGTTTGGCTCTCTCGTTAGCTCACTCCCGCATGGACAACAGGACAGTCTAACATGTCACACAAGAAAGCCCCAAGCCGTGTTCGTGCTTAGGCCCAGAGTGATTGTGATGTCTACCTCAACACTTACTAGGCCCTCCACCCCATGACACCATGTCATGCGTTCCCGCCGAATTGCTGAGGGAGAGTCTTCTAGTCAGTCACCAATTTGCACCTATTCCAGAGGTAGCTAGTGAGTCGTCTGCCCCTAGTGAGGGAGAGACTCATGACATAGAGCACGAGCTTGAGTAGTACCCCGCGGCGTGTACTATCAACGGGTTCACCTCATCGGCTAGTCACCAGTTATGTAAGCCCTAGTACGAGTTTGTATTTCATAAGCTATGGTAGTTTATTGCATTATGTCATGAGCAACACTAACCATGATCGCATGTCATGTATGACTAGATCATGATGGGCACGCGTTGCCGTGTCCGTCTATTTGTATGGTAATATAATTGGAGTTTTCATAAATATATCAACGCATGAAAAATAGAAATTGATTGTAGGAAAAGATGTCCATCTATTTGCCGGTTTCCCAAAACATAGATCATACAAATATGATACAGCTTGCAAATGATAGTTTTTGCTGTTATTTTATCATGTTATTTGAGAAAACCATATATCAAACTGAAAAGGTTATGTTATTTCTTACTAGCCCTTCCATCAATGGAAATATTGCATGTAAGGATGTCAACAGCTAAGTGATATTCAACATGGGATTAATGCGATAATTTGCAAACTAATTTAGAAGAATACAGATTCTTCTATGGCAAACCTGTGCAGATGAAAATTACAAGGAAGGAACAAGGAGGCTTGGAAAATCTTCACTTTTGCTTTGCCACTCTTGCTTATTCAAAGCTAACATTGCAGATAGCCGCTTGAACGAAATCCATTCACAACTTTTGAACTATAGATTTGCTTTGTCTCAAATCATTTGAACTGTGGATGGCACTGGAAAGAACAGAAAACAAGCTTAGAGAGTTGTAACAGTGGCAAGACCATGCCAAAGCAAACAACATGTACATGATGAAGATGGAGCTCACTGCTGATTAGCATGAAGGATTCATCTGCAATGCCACCCACTGCAGTATAAAGTGGATAATTAGATCGGCTGATAAAATAATCAAAATGTAAAACAGATAATCAAAGGCATGAACAGCTAAGAGCGCACAGATAACTGTTGGTAAATAAACAAAGAGACTGATTCCGATCCGGTGCATCTAGGAATATGCAGCTTCCCTTTTGAATAATCACTAAATTGTTGATAGGATGATGTAAGTTTAGCAACTAAAAAGGATCCTAAGAATTCAATAAGTAGGTACATGCTTCATAGCACAGAGAGAAGGACGTTACACGTGATCAGCATTGGCAAAAGCAAATCTGCACATAGTAAATGACCTGATACAATTAGACTATACACAAAGAAAAGTTGGAACAAAATGTTTCGCAAAGTTTACAAACTTAACTCTACAACATCTGGAGCAGGTTATAGAAAACTTAAAATTTGTATGTTCCCTTGCTGAAGAGGCTCTACTTCGGTTTAATGACTAAAATCCTTTTCTGCACTTTTGCTCAACTTCAGTAAGTGAGGGAGTCATGGATTAGGGGGTCCCCGGGCGTCCGGGCTATGTGACGTGGGCCGGACTGGTGGGCCGTAAAGATACAAGATAGAAGGATTCCCCTGTGTCCGGATGGGACTCTCCTTGGCGTGGAAGGAAAACTTGGCGTTCGGATATGAAGATTCCTTTCTCTGTAAACCGACTTTGTACAAACCCTAGCCCCCTTCCGGTATCTATATAAACTGGAGGGTTTAGTCCGTAGAGGCAGTCATAATCATACAAGCTAGACATCTAGGGTTTAGCTATTACGATCTCATGGTAGATCAACTCTTGTAACCCATATAATCATCAAAGTCAATCAAGCAAGATGTAGGGTTTTACCTCCATCATGAGGGCCCGAACCTGGGTAAACATCATGTCCCCTGCCTCCTGTTACCTTCGATCCTTAGACACACAGTTCGGGACCCCCTACCCGAGATCTGTTGGGGAACGTAGTAATTTCAAAAAAATTCCTACGCACACGCAAGATCATGGTGATGCATAGCAACAAGAGGGGAGAGTGTTGTCCACGTACCCTCGTAGACCAAAAGCGGAAGCGTTATAACAACGCGGTTGATGTAGTCGTACGTCTTCACGGCCCGACCGATCAAGCACCGAAACTACGACACCTCTGAGTTCTAGCACACGTTCAGCTCGATGACGATCCCCGGACTCCGATCCAGCAGAATGTCGGGGAAGAGTTCCGTCAGCACGACGGCGTGGTGACGATCTTGATGTTCTACCGTCGCAGGGCTTCGCCTAAGCACCGCTACAATATTATCGAGGATTATGGTGGAGGGGGGCACCGCACACGGCTAAGAGATCAATGATCAATTGTTGTGTCTATGGGGTGCCCCTGCCCCCATATATAAAGGAGCAAGGAGGAGGAGGTGCGGCCAGGCAAGGGGCGCGGCAGCAGGAGTCCTACTCCTACCGGGAGTAGGACTCCCCCCTTTTCCATGTTGGACTAGGACTTGGGGGGAAGGAGAGAGAGGGGAAAGGAAAGGGGGGGCGCCGCCCCCTTCCTTGTCCAATTCGGACTTGGGGGGGAGGGGCGCGCGGCTGCCCCTTGGCCTCCTCTCCTCTTCCTCCACTAGGCCCATTAAGGCCCATTAGGTTACCGGGGGGTTCCAGTAACCTCCCGGTACTCTGGTAAAATGCCGATTTCACCCGGAACACTTCCGATGTCCAAACATAGGCTTCCAATATATCAATCTTCATGTCTCGGCCATTTCGAGACTCCTCGTCATGTCCGTGATCACATATGGGACTCCGAACAGCCTTCGGTACATCAAAACATATAAACTCATAATGAAACTATCATCGTAACGTTAAGCGTGTGGACCCTACGGGTTCGAGAACAATGTAGACGTGATCGAGACACGTCTCAGGTCAATAACCAATAGCGGAACCTGGATGCTCATATTGGCTCCTACATATTCTACGAAGATCTTTATCGGTCAGACCGCATAACAACATACATTGTTCCCTTTGTCATCGGTATGTTACTTGCCCGAGATTTGATCGTCGGTATCTTAATACCTAGTTCAATCTCGTTACGGGCAAGTCTCTTTACTCGTTCTGTAATACATCATCCCGCAACTAACTCATTAGTTGCAATGCTTGCAAGGCTTAAGTGATGTGCATTACCAAGAGGGCCCAGAGATACCTCACCGACAATCGGAGTGACAAATCCTAATCTCGAAATACGCCAACCCAACAAGTACCTTCGGAGACACCTGTAGAGCACCTTTATAATCACCCAGTTACGTTGTGATGTTTGGTGGCACACAAAGTGTTCCTCTGGTAAACGGGAGTTGCATAATCTCATAGTCATAGGAACATGTATAAGTCATGAAGAAAGCAATAGCAACATACTAAATGATCGTGTGCTAAGCTAACGGAATGGGTCAAGTCAATCACATCATTCTCCTAATGATGTGATCCCGTTAATCAAATGACAACTCATGTCTATGGCTAGGAAATATAACCATCTTTGATCAACGAGCTAGTCAAGTAGAGGCATACTAGTGACACTCTGTTTGTCTATGTATTCACACAAGTATTATGTTTCCGGTTAATACAATTCTAGCATGAATAATAAACATTTATCATGATATAAGGAAATAAATAATAACTTTATTATGGCCTCTAGGGCATATTTCCTTCAGTCTCCCACTTGCGCTAGAGTTAATAATCTAGATTACATAGTAATGATTCTAACACCCATGGAGCCTTGGTGCTGATCATGTTTTGCTCGTGGAAGAGGCTTAGTCAGCGGGTCTGCAACATTTAGATCCGTATGTATCTTGCAAATTTTTATGTCTCCCACTTGGACTAAATCCCGAATGGAATTGAAGCGTCTCTTGATGTGTTTGGTTCTCTTGTGAAATCTGGATTCCTTTGCCAAGGCAATTGCACCAGTATTATCACAAGAGATTTTCATTGGACCCGATGCACTAGGTATGACACCTAGATAGGATATGAACTCCTTCATCCAGACTCCTTCATTTGCTGCTTCCAAAGCAGCTATGTAATCCTCTTCACATGTAGATCCCGTCACGATGCTTTGTTTAGAAATGCACCAACTGACAGCTGCACCGTTCAATGTAAACACGTATCCGGTTTGCGATTTAGAATCGTCCGGATCAATGTCAAAGCTTGCATCAACGTAACCATTTACGATGAGCTCTTTGTCACCTCCATATACAAGAAACATATCCTTAGTCCTTTTCAGGTACTTCAGGATGTTCTTGACCGCTGTCCAGTGATCCACTCCTGGATTACTTTGGTACCTCTCTGCTAGACTTATAGCAAGGCACACATCAGGTCTGGTACACAACATTGCATACATGATAGAGCCTATGGCTGAAGCATAGGGAACATCTTTCATTTTCTCTCTATCTTCTGCGGTGGTCGGACATTGAGTCTTACTCAACTTGACACCTTGTAACACAGGCAAGAACCCTTTCTTTGCTTGATCCATTTTGAACTTCTTCAAAACTTTGTCAAGGTATGTGCTTTGTGAAAGTCCAATTAAGCGTCTTGATCTATCTCTATAGATCTTAATGCCCAATATGTAAGCACCTTCATCGAGGTCTTTCATTGAAAAACTCTTATTCAAGTATCCCTTTATGGTATCTAGAAATTCTATATCATTTCCAATCAGTAATATGTCATCCACATATAATATCAGAAATGCTATAGAGCTCCCACTCACTTTCTTGTAAATACAGGCTTCTCCAAAATTCTGTATAAAACCAAATGCTTTGATCACACTATCAAAGTGTTTATTCCAACTCCGAGAGGCTTGCACCAATCCATAAATGGATCACTGGAGCTTGCACACTTTGTTAGCTCCCTTTGGATCGACAAAACCTTCCGATTGTATCATATACAACTCTTCTTCCAGAAATCCATTCAGGAATGCAGTTTTGACATCCATCTGCCAAATTTCATAATCATAAAATGCGACAATTGCTAACATGATTCGGACAGACTTAAGCATCGCTACGGGTGAGAAGGTCTCATCGTAGTCAATCCCTTGAACTTGTCGAAAACCTTTTGCAACAAGTCGAGCTTTGTAGACAGTAACATTACCGTCAGCGTCAGTCTTCTTCTTGAAGACCCATTTATTCTCAATTGCTTGCCGATCAACGGGCAAGTCAACCAAAGTCCACACTTTGTTCTCATACATGGATCCCATCTCAGATTTCATGGCTTCTAGCCATTTTGCGGAATCTGGGCTCACCATCGCTTATTCATAGTTCGTAGGTTCATCATGATCTAGTAGCATGACTTCCAGTACAGGATTACCATACCACTCTGGTGCGGATCTTACTCTGGTTGATCTACGAGGTTCGGTAGTAACTTGATCTGAAGTTTCATGATCATTATCATTATCTTCCTCACTAATTGGTGTAGGTGTCACAGAAACCGGTTTCTGTGATGTACTACTTTCCAATAAGGGAGCAGGTACAGTTACCTCATCAAGTTCTACTTTCCTCCCACTCACTTCTTTTGAGAGAAACTCCTTCTCTAGAAAGGATCCATTCTTAGCAACGAATGTCTTGCCTTCGGATCTGTGATAGAAGGTGTACCCAACAGTCTCCTTTGGGTATCCTATGAAGACACATTTCTCCGATTTGGGTTCGAGCTTATCAGGTTGAAGCTTTTTCACATAAGCATCGCAGCCCCAAACTTTCAGAAACGACAACTTTGGTTTCTTGCCAAACCACAGTTCATAAGGCGTCGTCTCAACGGATTTTGATGGTGCCCTATTTAACGTGAATGCGGCCGTCTCTAAAGCATAAGCCCAAAACGATAGCGGTAAATCTGTAAGAGACATCATAGATCGCACCATATCTAGTAAAGTACGATTACGACATTCTAACACACCATTACGCTGTGGTGTTCCGGGTGGCGTGAGTTGCGAAACTATTCCACATTGTTTCAAATGTAGACCAAACTCGTAACTCAAATATTCTCCTCCACGATCAGATCGTAGAAACTTTATTTTCTTGTTACGATGATTTTCAACTTCACTCTGAAATTCTTTGAACTTTTCAAATGTTTCAGACTTATGCTTCATTAAGTAGATATCCCCATATCTGCTTAAATCATCTGTGAAGGTGAGAAAATAACGATATCCGCCATGAGCCTCAACATTCATCGGACCACATACATCTGTATGTATGATTTCTAACAAATCTGTTGCTCTCTCCATAGTACCGGAGAACGACGTTTTAGTCATCTTGCCCATGAGGCACGGTTCACAAGTACCAAGTGATTCATAATCAAGTGGTTGCAAAAGTCCATCAGTATGGAGTTTCTTCATGCACTTTACACCGATATGACCTAAACGGCAGTGCCACAAATAAGTTGCACTATCATTATCAACTCTGCATCTTTTGGTTTCAACATTATGAATATGTGTATCACTACTATCGAGATTCGTCAAAAATAGACCACTCTTCAAGGGTGCATGACCATAAAAGATATTACTCATATAAATAGAACAACCATTATTCTCTGATTTAAATGAATAACCGTCTCGCATCAAACAAGATCCAGATATAATGTTCATGCTCAACGCTGGCACCAAATAACAATTATTTAGGTCTAATACTAATCCCGAAGGTAGATGTAGAGGTAGTGTGCCGACCGCGATCACATCGACTTTGGAACCATTTCCCACGCGCATCGTCACCTCGTCCTTCCCTAGTGTTCGCTTAATCCGTAGTCCCTGTTTCGAGTTGCAAATATTAGCAACGGAACCAGTATCAAATACCCAGGTGCTACTGCGAGCTCTAGTAAGGTACACATCAATAACATGTATATCATATATACCTTTGTTCACCTTGCCATCCTTCTTATCCGCCAAATACTTGGGGCAGTTCCGCTTCCAGTGACCAGTCTGCTTGCAGTAGAAGCACTCAGTTTCAGGCTTAGGTCCAGATTTGGGTTTCTTCTCCTGAGCAGCAACTTGCTTGTTGTTCTTCTTGAAGTTCCCCTTCTTCTTCCCTTTGCCCTTTTTCTTGAAACTAGTGGTCTTGTTGACCATCAACACTTGATGCTCCTTCTTGATTTCTACCTCCGCAGCCTTTAGCATTGCGAAGAGCTCAGGAATTGTCTTGTCCATCCCTTGCATATTATAGTTCATCACGAAGCTCTTGTAGCTTGGTGGCAGTGATTGGAGAATTCTGTCAATGACGCTATCATCCGGAAGATTAACTCCCGGTTGAATCAAGTGGTTATTATACCCAGACATTTTGAGTATATGTTCACTGACAGAACTGTTCTCCTCCATCTTGCAGCGATAGAACTTATTGGAGACTTCATATCTCTCAATCCGGGCATTTGCTTGAAATATTAACTTCAACTCTTGGAACATCTCATATGCTCCATGACGTTCAAAATGTCGTTGAAGACCCGATTCTAAGCCGTAAAGCATGGCACACTGAACTATTGAGTAGTCATCAACTTTGCTCTGCCAGACGTTCATAACATCTGGTGTTGCTCCAGCAGCAGGCTTGGCACCCAGCGGTGCTTCCAGGACGTAATTCTTATGTGCAGCAATGAGGATAATCCTTAAGTTACGGACCCAGTCCGTGTAATTACTACCATCATCTTTCAACTTTGCTTTCTCAAGGAACGCATTAAAATTCAACGGAACAACAGCACGGGCCATCTATCTACAATCAAACATAAACAAGCAAGATACTATCAGGTACTAGTTTCATGATAAATTTAAGTTCAATTAATCATATTACTTAAGAACTCCCACTTAGAAAGACATCCCTCTAATCCTCTAAGTGATCACGTGATCCAAATCAACTAAACCATAACCAATCATCACGTGAAATGGAGTAGTTTTCAATGGTGAACATCACTATGTTGATCATATCTACTATATGATTCACGCTCAACCTTTCGGTCTCAGTGTTCCGAGGCCATATCTGCATATGCTAGGCTCGTCAAGTTTAACCTGAGTATTTTGCGTGTGCAAAACTGGCTTGCACCCGTTGTAGATGGACGTAGAGCTTATCACACCCGATCATCATGTGGTGTCTGGGCACGACGAACTTTGGCAACGGTTCATACTCAGGGAGAACACTTTTTTCTTGAAATTTAGTGAGAGATCATCTTATAATGCTACCGTCAATCAAAGCAAGATAAGATGGATAAAAGATAAACATCACATGCAATCAATATAAGTGATATGATATGGCCATCATCATCTTGTGCTTGTGATCTCCATCTCCGAAGCACCGTTATGATCACCATCGTCACCGGCGCGACACCTTGATCTCCATCGTAGCATCGTTGTCGTCTCGCCAATCTTATGCTTCTACGACTATCGCTACCGCTTAGTGATAAAGTAAAGCATTATAGGGCGATTGCATTGCATACAATAAAGCGACAACCATATGGCTCCTGCCACTTGCCGATAACTCGGTTACAAAACATGATCATCTCATACAATAAAATTTAGCATCATGTCTTGACCATATCACATCACAACATGCCCTGCAAAAACAAGTTAGACGTCCTCTACTTTGTTGTTGCAAGTTTTACGTGGCTGCTACGGGCTTAGCAAGAGCCGTTCTTACCTACACATCAAAACCACAACGATAGTTTGTCAAGTTGGTGATGTTTTAACCTTCGCAAGGACCGGGCGTAGCCACACTTGATTCTACTAAAGTTGGAGAAACTGACACCCGCTAGCCACCTATGTGCAAAGCACGTTGGTAGAACCAGTCTCGCGTAAGCATACACGTAATGTCGGTCCGGGCGGCTTCATCCAACAATACCGCCGAACCAAAGTATGACATGCTGGTAAGCAGTATGACTTATATCGCCCACAACTCACTTGTGTTCTACTCGTGCATATGACATCTACGCATAAAACCAGACTCTGATACCATTGTCGGGGAACGTAGTAATTTAAAAAAAATCCTACGCACACGCAAGATCATGGTGATGCATAGCAACGAGAGGGGAGAGTGTTGTCCATGTACCCTCGTAGACCGAAAGCGGAAGCGTTATAACAGCGCGGTTGATGTAGTCGTATGTCTTCACGGCCCGACCGATCAAGCACTGAAACTACGGCACCTCCGAGTTCTAGCACACGTTCAGCTCGATGACGATCCCTGGACTCCGATCCAACAGAATGTCGGGGAAGAGTTCCGTCAGCATGACGGCGTGGTGACGATCTTGATGTTCTACCGTTGCAGGGCTTCGCCTAAGCACCGCTACAATATTATCAAGGATTATGGTGGAGGGGGGCACCGCACACGGCTAAGAGATCAATGATCAATTGTTGTGTCTATGGGGTGCCCCCTGCCCCCATATATAAAGGAGCAAGGGGGAGGAGGTGCGGCCAGGCAAGGGGCGCGCCAGGAGGAGTCCTACTCCTACCGGGAGCAGGACTCCCCCCTTTTCCATGTTGGACTAGGACTTGGGAGGGAGGAGAGAGAGGGGAAAGGAAAGGGGGGGCGCCGCCCCCTTCCTTATCCAATTCGGACTTGGGGGGGGGGAGGGGCGCGTGGCTGCCCCTTGGCCTCCTCTCCTCTTCCTCCACTAGGCCCATTAAGGCCCATTAGGTTACCGGGGGGTTCCGGTAACCTCCTGGTACTCCGGTAAAATGTCGATTTCACCCGGAACACTTTCGATGTCCAAACATAGGCTTCCAATATATCAATCTTCATGTCTCGACCATTTCGAGACTCCTCGTCATGTCCATGATCACATCCGGGACTCCGAACAGCCTTCGGTACATCAAAACATATAAACTCATAATGAAACTATCATCGTAACGTTAAGCGTGCGGACCCTACGGGTTCGAGAACAATGTAGACATGATCGAGAAACGTCTCTGGTCAATAACCAATAGCGGAACCTGGATGCTCATATTGGCTCCTACATATTCTACGAAGATCTTTATCGGTCAGACCGCATAACAATATACGTTGTTCCCTTTGTCATCGGTATGTTACTTGCCCAAGATTCGATCGTCGGTATCTTAATACCTAGTTCAATCTCGTTACCGGCAAGTCTCTTTACTCGTTCTGTAATACATCATCCCGCAACTAACTCATTAGTTGCAATGCTTGCAAGGCTTAAGTGATGTGCATTACCGAGAGGGCCCAGAGATACCTCTCCGACAATCGGAGTGACAAATCCTAATCTCGAAATACGCCAACCCAAAAAGTACCTTCAGAGACACCTGTAGAGCACCTTTATAATCACCCAGTTATGTTGTGATGTTTGGTGGCACACAAAGTGTTCCTCTGGTAAACGGGAGTTGCATAATCTCATAGTCATAGGAACATGTATAAGTCATGAAGAAAGCAATAGCAACATACTAAACGATCGTGTGCTAAGCTAACGGAATGGGTCAAGTCAATCACATCATTCTCCTAATGATGTGATCCCGTTAATCAAATGACAACTCATGTCTATGGCTAGGAAACATAACCATCTTTGATCAACGAGCTAGTCAAGTAGAGGCATACTAGTGACACTCTGTTTGTCTATGTATTCACACAAGTATTATGTTTCCGATTAATACAATTCTAGCATGAATAATAAACATTTATCATGATATAAGGAAATAAATAATAACTTTCTTATTGCCTCTAGGGCATATTTCCTTCAAGATCTGCCGGTTTTGACACCGACGTTGGTGCTTTCATTGAGAGTTCCTCTGTGTCATCGACGAAGGATTCGATGGCTCGTTCGATCATCCACAATGATGCTATTTCGGGGGAGATTTTCCCCTGGGCCAAATTTTGATGTTCGACGGCTTCGTGCTACGAGCCAAATCAATTGGTCACCTTGAGTAGATCGACAACTATGCCCCTGGTTATCAGATCAGTTTTAGGAACTTAAACTATGTCACTGATATGCGAGGAGATTTGATCTTCGAAGGGTTCGCGACCCTAATTGGTGCTCTGGCCTTAGATCCGGAGCAGGCCAACAGGTCCGAAGACGGGAGTCTAAAGCCCGCCGGACTCCTTGCACTTATGGAGCTTGCTGCCAGAGAGGCATGGGACACTCCGCCGGACTCTAGGTCCGAACTCTTGAGGTCTGTGTCAAGCGGGCGCCGCCAGGAGACTCCGACTCCGGACAGCCCCACGGACTTCTCTGTCCAACCCTCACCTTTAAACAAGGCCCTAGACTTCATGTGATCACTCGCCATTACGGAAGGATCGCTTTTGAACTACGCCCAGCCCAGACTAGGGGCTGAGAGCGGGGAATTTTGCATCCCACCCACCATCCACTTCATAGCCACTGTCAAGGATTTAACCGACATGTTGGATTACACCTCCGAAGACATCGACGGTATGGACGACGATGTCGGAGACGAACAAGGCAAAAACCCTCCGTTTACCGGATGATGGACGACCACCTCCACATACAACGTGTACATGGTGGATGCACCCAAAGAGGATGGCGGCGACGACAAGGAGAATCCGGTTGAGGACAAGCCTGCCGAAGCACCTCCAAAACATCGACGCCAGCGGCGCCGCTCAAAATGGCGTCGCCAAAAATACAGCAATATCGGCACCGAAGAGAATAACACTTCGGAGAACGCCGAAGACCCTGAAGCCCCTGTAGAGCCAACATCCGAACAAGATGATTGGGAGGATGGGCAAGTAAACCCCGACGATCCTGTCGGGAATGAGGACTCGGAGGACAGTAGTTACCTACCGATATCCGAATAGGATGTGAGCCTCAGTGACGAAGACTTCATCATGCGAGAGGAACCCCTCGAACAAGAGCGCTTTAAACACCGGCTAATCGCCACAACAAGATGCCTGAAAAAGAGGCAGCAACAACTTCAAGCTGATCAGGATTTGCTCAACGGCAGAGGGACTAATGTCCTGGCAGCCGAGGAATACGGCCTCGCACCCCCAAAGAGCTACCCGAAGCACAAGCTACTGCCACAATTTAATGACGAGGCCCCAGAGCCCATACCACCAATGCGCGATGCTGACAAACCTGACCGACCGCCACGTGGCCGAGACAGAGCGACAGCTCAAGCCGAACACCATCCCGCACCGCCTCGCCATAGAGGCAGAGAACCAGCGGCCCCAAGATACACCTATGACCTACGAAAAGACCTGGACAATAGAGCCGGTCAGACCAGATCAATCTACAGATCAAGGGGGCGTGCTCCAACGCGTGAGGATGGCCATAAGACTTGGCGTGACAGACACAACCTCACATGGACTGAAAACCGCATACAACCTCCGTCCGAACTACGCCGCGATGTCACCCAGTACAGAGGCGCTGCACACCACCTATGCTTCACCAACGAAGTAATGGAACATCAGTTCCCAAAAGGGTTTAAACCCGTTAACATCGAATCATACGACGGCACGACAGATCCTGCAGTCTGGATAGAAGATTTTCTTCTCCATATTCACATGGCTCACGATGACGACCTACATGCCATCAAGTACCTCCCGCCTCAAATTAAAGGGACCAGCTCGGCACTGGTTAAACAGCCTCCCAGATAATTCTATTGGCACTTGGGAAGATCTGGAAGATGCCTTCAGAGACAACTTCCAGGGTACTTATGTATGGCCCCCAAACACCGATGACCTCAGTCACATAGTTCAGCAACCCGGAGAGTCAGCCAGGAAACTATGGACATGGTTCTTAACTAAAAAGAACCAAATTGTTGAATGTCCGGACGCTGAAGCCCTAGCGGCCTTCAAACACACCATCCAGGACGAATGGCTCGCCCGACACCTCAGCCAAGAGAAGCCAAAATCCATGGCAGCCCTTACGGCACTCATGACCCGCTTTTGTGCGGGAGAGGATAGCTGGTTAGCACGCAACAACAATAGTACCAGCGACACAGGTACCTCCGAGACCAAAACGGCAACGACAGGCCCCGACGCAACAAACACAAGCGTCAGAGCAACAATGATAATACCGAAGACAAAGCGGTCAACATTGGATTCAGTGGCTCTAAATCCGGTCAATGGAAGAGGCCATTCAAAAAGAATAAAGGTGGTTCATTTAACTTGGACCGAATACTCGATCGACCTTGCCAGATTCACGGCACCCCAGAAAAGCCTGCCAACCATACCCACAGAAGCTGTTGGGTCTTCAAACATGCCGGTAAGCTGAACATCGAACATAAGGAGAAGGGGTCGCCTAGCGAGGACGACGATGATGAACCCCACCCGCTGAATACAGGGGGATAGAAGAAATTTCCCCCGAAGTCAAAACGATGAATATGATATACGCTACTCATATCCCCAATTGGGAGTGCAAGCGCGCTCTAAGGGACGTCTACACGATAGAGCTAGTTGCCCTAAAATTCAACCCGTGGTCAACCTGCCCGATCACTTTCGATCGCAGAGATCATCCAACTAGTATCCGTCACGGAGGCTCGGCCGCATTGGTCCTTGACCCTATTATTGATGGATTCCACCTTACGCGAGTCCTCATGGATGACGGTAGCAGTCTTAACTTGCTTTATTAGGACACGGTCCGTAAAATGGGTATTGATTCGTGATGTCTACTACACAACCTTCTTCTTGTAGATGTTATTGGGCCTCCAAGTGCAGAGGTTTGTAGGACAGTAGCAAATTTCCCTCAAGTGGATGACCTAAGGTTTATCAATCCGTGGGAGGCGTAGGATGAAGATGGTCTCTCTCAAGCAACACTGCAACGAAATAACAAAGAGTCTCTTGTGTCCCCAACACACCCAATACAATGGTAAATTGTATAGGTTCACTAGTTCGGCGAAGAGATGGTGATACAAGTGGTATATGGATGGTAGATAAAGGTATTTGTAATCTGAAATTATAAAAACAGCAAGGTAACTAATGATAAAAGTGAGTGTAAACGGTATTGCAATGATAGTAAACAAGGCCTAGGGTTCATACTTTCACTAGTGCAAGTCCCCTTGAGGGAGTCCTGGATTAGGGGGTGTTCGGATAGCCGGACTATACCTTCAGCCGGACTCCTGGACTATGAAGATACAAGATTGAAGACTTCATCCCGTGTCCGGAAGGGACTTTCCTTGGCGTGGAAGGCAAGCTTGGGGATATGGATATTTAGATCTCCTACCATTGTAACCGACTCTATGTAACCCTAACCCTATCCGGTGTCTATATAAACCGGAGGGTTTTAGTCCGTAGGACAAGATACACATCAACAATCATACCATAGGCTAGCTTCTAGGGTTTAGCCTCTCTGATCTCGTGGTAGATCTACTCTTGTACTACCCATATCATCAATATCAATCAAGCAGGACGTAGGGTTTTACCTCCATCGAGAGGGCCCGAACCTGGGTAAAACTTCGTGTCCCTTGCCTCCTGTTACCATCTGGCCTAGACGCACAGTTCGGGACCCCCTACCCGAGATCCGCCGGTTTTGACACCGACATTGGTGCTTTCATTGAGAGTTCCTCTGTGTCGTTGCTGTCAGGCTCGATGGCTCCTACGATCATCAATGGCGATGCAGTCCAGGGTGAGACCTTTCTTCCCGGATAGATCCTCATCCTCGGCGGCTTCACACTGCGGGCCAATTCACTGGCCGTCTAGAGCAGATCGAAAGCTACGCCCCTGGCCGTCAGGTCAGATTAGGAAGTTTAAACTACACGGCTGACATCCGCGAGGACTTGATCCTCGACGGATTCGAGCCACTGCCGAGCGCGCCGCACTGTCCCGACGAGCATGATCTAGCTCTGCCGCCGAATAGTGCCCTAGAGGCCGCACCCACATCGGTTTCGATCCTTAATTCGGAGCCAACTGTGCCGGTCGAGGATGGGCGGTTGGACGCCGCCTCAGGGGCTGCGATCCCAATGGTGGTTGAGCCGAACACCAGCCCCGCACTCCGCGAGACTCGTGACTCCAAGGAGCCGGACTCCTTTCCGGACTCCGAACCCTCCACGCCCCGGCCAATCGAATCCGATTGGGCGCCGATCATGGAGTTTATTGCCGCGGACATCTTTCAGCACTCGCCTTTTGGCGATATTCTGAAGTCACTGAAGTCTCTCTCTTTATCAGGAGAGCCCTGGCCGGACTGCGGCCAGCAGGGTTGGGATTCGGACGATGAATAAATTCAAAGCCCACCCACCACCCACTTTGTAGCCACTGTCAACGACTTAACCGACATGCTCGACTTCGACTCCGAAGACATCGACGATATGGACGCCGATGAAGGAGATGATGAAGAACCAGCGGCTATTAGGCCCTGGAAAGCCACCTCATCGTATGACATATACATGGTGGACACCCCAAAAGAGGGAGATGGCGACGGAACAGCGGATGATGACCCCTCCAAGAAACAGCCTAAGCGCCGGCGTCAGCGGCGCCGCTCAAAATCCCGCCAAAACAAACACGGCGATTCCAGCACGGGAGATAATAATACTCCGGAAAGCACCGAAGAAAACCCCCTCCAGCAAGATTTAGCACAGGAGGATGGAGAAACCAGCCCTCATGAGAGAGCGGCAGACAGAGAGGTCGAGGACGATAATTATATGCCTCCCATCGAAGACGAGGCAAGCCTCGATGATGATGAATTCGTCGTGCCAGAGGATCCCGTCGAGCAAAAGCGTTTTCAATGCAGGCTTATGGCCACGGTAAGAAGCCTCAAGAAAAAACAGCAACAACTTAGAACTGATCAAGATTTGCTAGTCGACAGATGGACTGAAGTCCTTGCAGCCGAAGAGCATAAACTTGAACGCCCCTCCAAGAGCTACCCCAAGCGCAGGTTGCTACCCCAATTAGAGGAGGAAGCACTTGATGCAGCCGACCGGCCACCTCGTGGCCACGACAGAGAGGCCTCTCGGCCCTCCACTCAAGCCGCACCCCGTACCAAGGCACGGGAATATGCGCCGAACTTACGAGATATGTTGGAGGACAAGGCTAGACAAACAAGATCAATCTACGGATCACGTGGGCGCCCCACGGCTCAAGATGGCATCCGTCACGCCGGCCACAAATTCGGCAGGGCCGAACACAGTAGACAAGGCTCACTGGAGCTATGTCATGATATAGCCCAGTACAGAGGCGCCGCACACCCACTCTGCTTCACATACGAAATAATGGATCATCAAATCCCCGAGGGTTTCAAACCCGTAAACATCGAATCATATGATGGCACAACAGATCCTGCGGTATGGATTGAGGATTATCTCCTTCATATCCACATGGCCCGCGGTGATGATTTCCACACCATCAAATACCTCCCACTCAAGCTTAAAGGACCAGCTCGGCATTAGCTTAACAGCTTGCCAACAAGATCAATCAGTTGTTGGGAGGACCTGGAAGCCGCATTCCTCGACAATTTCCAGGGCACTTATGTGCGACCCCCAGATGCCGATGACCTAAGTCACGTAATTCAGCAGCCAGATGAATCGGCCAGGCAATTCTGGACACGGTTCCTAACAAAGAAAAATCAAATAGTCGACTGTCCGGATGCTGAGGCTCTAGCAGCCTTCAAGCACAATATACGTGACGAGTGGCTGGCCCGGCACCTTGGACAGGAAAAGCCGAAATCTATGGCAGCACTCACGACACTCATGACCCGCTTTTGCGCGGGAGAAGACAGCTGGCTTGCTCGTAGCAACAATATAACCAAGAACCCTAGTAATTCGGACACCAGGGACAGTAGTGGCAGGTCGTGTCGCAACAAGCAGAAGCGCCGCATTAACGGCGACAATGTAGATGATACGACAGTTAATGCCAGATTCAGAGGCTCTAAATCCGGTCAGCAGAAAAAGCCATTCAAAAGGAATCCTAGGGGCCCGTCCAGTTTGGACCGAATACTCGATCGCTTATGCCAGATACATGGCACCCCCAAAAAGCCGGACAATCACACCAACAGGGATTGTTGGGTGTTCAAGCAGGCAGGCAAGTTAAACGCCGAAAATGAAGACAAGGGGCTGCATAGCGATGACGACGAGGAGCCCCGGCCACCGAACAACAATGGACAGAAGGGTTTTCCCCCACAAGTGTGGACGGTGAACATGACATACGCAACCCACATCCCCAAGAGGGAGCGGAAGCATGCGTTAAGGGACGTATACGCGATAGAGCCAGTCGCCCCAAAGTTCAACCCATGGTCCTCCTGCCCAATCACCTTTGATCGAAGGGACCACCTCACTAGCACCCGTCATGGCGGATTCGCCGCATTGGTTCTAGACCTAATTATTGACGGATTTCATCTCACTAGAGTCCTTATGGACGGCGACAGCAGCCTGAACCTGCTTTACCAGGATACAGTGCGGAAAATGGGCATAGATCCCTCGAGGATTAAGCCCACCAAAACGACCTTTAAAGGCGTAATACCAGGTGTAGAGGCCAACTATACAGGCTCGGTCACACTTGAAGTGGTCTTCGGATCTCCGGATAATTTCCGAAGCGAGGAGTTAATCTTCGACGTAGTCCCGTTTCGCAGTGGCTATCACGCACTGCTCGGGCGAACCGCATTCGCTAAGTTCAATGCGGTACCGCATTACGCATACCTTAAGCTCAAGATGCCAGGCCCTCGAGGAGTAATTACGGTCAATGGAAACACCGAACGCTCCCTCCGAACGGAGGAGCACACGGCGGCCCTTGCAGCGGAAGTTCAAAGTAGCCTCTCTAGGCAGTTCTCCAGTCCGGCCACTAAACGACCGGACACCGTCAAGCGCGCCCGGAGTAACCTACAACAAGACCACCTGGCACGATCCGAGTAGGCGTAGCAATGCAGCCCCAACCCCAACCCTCGCAAAAAGGCGACGCCAGTACTTCACGTACATAACTACGCTCTAGAGATACCATGGGCACAGGGGGAGGGGCACCATCACATCACGCCCAAAACACAGCTCCAATCGTACCAGGGGCTGCCGATTTTTTAATTTTCTCTTACTTTCAAGACTCCACTCTTCGGAAGGCCTGTTCGGCAGTTCAATTGCCGCACAAACGATGCAAGAACCAGGGAAGGAGACAAGCCACGCCGCATTATGGAACTCCCAGGTGGTCTCTATCACGTGCAGTATACCTGTTTCGCATATTATTCCGCAGCTTGCCCCTGGAGCTGACATGTTAAATAGTCCAACCTTTTGCTTATCGCATTAATTGTATCGTTCTGCTTTGATCGCAGCCCTCTTTAATAAACAATGCATAGCTTTTGTCTATTTTTGCATTACTATCCTTTTTTATATTTATATATGTTCCTTAATGACATGTTGCACCCGTACACGTTGGTACAGCCAAAATACGCCAGGGGCTTTAGTACCCCTCAATATGGTGTGAGAAGTCCGAACACTTCAACAAGTGCGGCACCCCGAACTTATAGCATTATATGCATCGGCTCCGAATCATGTCTTAGGTCAATAGTTGGGTTTGCCTGGCTCCTATGTTTTGGTGCCTTATGTTCCGCTATATCGGCTAAGCTAGCACTAGGAGAACCACTGCGATTGTGCCCCGGTTGAGCTGGGTCGAGCACCTCAGTGGAGAAAGCTAAAACTGACTGTCATGATGAAGCGAGAGCTGGTTGCTGTTCGAGAGGTTTTTTTAAGTCCCTAAAGACTTATGCCGCTTAGGGCGAGGAGTCGGCTCTGTCCGGCCAAGGTGTGGATAGCGCCCCGAACTCGGTCTTCCGAATACCAGGGGCTTCACCGAAATTTAAAATTATAGAATTCTATGGCTAAGTGAGAGTCTTCACGCATTATAGTCTAATTGCCTCGTTCGTTGGGCTGAGCGCCTCCCTCGAAGGACCCAAACATGGGAAAAAGAGTGCTCAGGTTTATCCCCGAACACCCCAGCACTAGCGGCATGGGGGCAGAAGCCGACGACTCGCCATCTCTCAGAGTTGATAAACAGCCGCACAGAAGGTAATATTTTAAATTCAAACAGCATTGCTTAGCGCATATGAACAAGTTTTCAGCGCACAGGACAAAATGAGCGAGTTTTACTCAAAAATTACATCCATAGAACATTCATCCGCCACAAGGCGGGCACCCTTTAGAACATCCTTATAATAATTTTCGGGCTTGCGATGCTCCTTCCCCGGCGGTGGCCCGTCCTTCACAAGCTTCTCAGCATCCAGCTTGCCCCAGTGCACCTTCGCACGGGCAAGGGCCCTACGGGCACCTTCAATGCAGACGGAGCGCTTGATGACTTTGAGCCTTGGACAGGCCTCCACCAGCCGCCGCACCAGCCCGAAATAGCTCCCAGGCTGAGCCTCTCCAGGCCACAGCCGAACTATGAGGCCCTTCATGGCCTGTTCGGCCGCCTTGTGGAGCTCGACCAGTTGCTTTAACTGCTCGCTCAGGGGCACGGGGTGTCCGGCCTCAGCGTACTGAGACCATAACACCTTCTCCGTCGAGCTGCCCTCCTTGGCTTGATAGAATGCGGCGGCATCAGATATACTCCGGGGAAGATCTGCGAACGCGCCTGGAGAACTCCGGATTCGGGTAAGTAACAAGAAACTCACGCTTATGTGTTTAATTTGCATAAAGAATGCCTTACCCGCCGCTATCTTCTTCACCTCATCCAACTCCTGGAGGGTCTTCTGGGATTCGGCCTTGGCAGACTTGGCACTTTCAGTAGCCGCCGCGAGCTCGGACGCTCGCGTCCTTGAGTCACGCTCCAAACTCTCATGTTTTCCATGAGAGCCTGGAGCTCTTGCCGCACCTTGCCAACCTCGGCCTCATACTTTTCTTGCTTAGTGCGCTCCGCGGCCGACCTCTTCCCGGCCTCGAGTAGCGCTTGCTTCAGGGTCGCCACCTCAGACGTGGCCCCTACAATAGCCACGATACTCCTGTCATTTTTCGCAATTGCACCTTTTTATACACATTTATACAAGGTATTTCTTACCTTCACTGTCCTCGAGCTGCTTCTTGGCACGTCCGAGCTCTTGCTCGGACCGCTCGAGGTCCTGCTTTAGCACGTCCACTTCCGCAGTCAGTGCGGCGGACGCCAGCAGGGAAGCCTGCACACACATATTGACTTCTTTTTGTTAGACTCCTGCGAATTTTATTTGATCCTCTATTCAGCTTTTCTTCCCGAATGCCAAACAGAGCATCAGGGGCTACTGTCTATGCGGTAATGTTATTTACACATTCTTTACTTACCTCAAAGCCTGTTAAAAGGCTTGTACAAGCTTCAGTCAGTCTGCTCTTGGCGGACTGAACCTTCTGGACCACCGCACTCATAATGGTGCGGTGCCCCTCGTCGATGGAGGCGCCTTGGAGTGCCTCCAATAGATTGTCCGGCGCCTCCAGTTGGACGGAGGTCGCCGGCGCGATGGGCTTGCTCCTCTTGGAAGGAGGTCCCCTGCCGGACTTTGGAACCTTTGAAGGTTCCGGAGCGGTGTCCGGCCTAGGGCCGGGCTTGGAGCCCTGGGGGGTTTCGTCCCCTTTACTCCTGGAGTCCGGGAGGTCACCTTGCGGCGCCTCCAGGACCACCTCCTCCCAGATTGGAACTTGTTGGGACAACACTTCGGTGTCGTCCGTAGGGCGGGGGAAGGAAGCCGTCGGAAGCGAGTTCACCTCCGACGAGTCCAGTGAGCCGCTCGACGACGCATCGAGCCGGTCTTTGGGGGGGCTGCATAAACACATTCGACATAAGGGAAAGATGTACAATAAACGAATACTATGCATTACTCTGGTATCCGGATACTTACGATTTCGCCAGGGGCTTGGCCCTGGGCGGCCACTCCTCTTTGCCGTCGTCGATGTTGGTGGAGCAGTCTGGAGGATGGGTTCTCCCCTTCTTGGACCCTTCGGCCTCCCCAGTTGGGGCGGCCTTCCTTTTCTTCCCTTCCCCCGCTGGAGGGGGGGTCTATTCTTCCTCCTCCTCATCTTCGTGGGAGGAGTGCGTCTTGGATTCGTCGGATGGTGAATCCGACACCTCCAGGCGCCGGGCACTCTTTTGAGTCCCCACGGCCTTTTTTGCGGCCTTCTTCTCTGGCACCACATAGGGTGCCGGAACCAGCAGCTTTGCCAAGTGGGCATCGGCTGGGTCTTCGGGCAAAGGTGCCGGACAGTCGATCCGTCCGAACTTCGCCTGCCAATCCTGTCAAAGATAAGGGAGCTTAGATCCCGCACAAAGTTAAACTATGAAAAACTAGTGCCCTGTAAAAAGTACAAAAAGCTTACCGCGCTAGCGTGACGCTGCGCGCTGAATACGCGATCCTCGGTAGCTGATGCGGGAGCCTCGGCGCCTTTGAAAAGCACCTTCCAGGCATCTTCGTACATCATGTCGAAAGAGCCCGCTCAGAGTTTGGTGCCATGCCGGATCGAACTCCCACAGGTTGAAAGCCCGTTGTTGACACGGGAGGATCAAGCGGATGAGCATAACCTGGACTACGTTGACAAGCCTGAGCTGCTTGTTCACCAGGGATTGGATGCATGTTTGTAGTCCGGTCACCTCCTTTTGGCTGCCCCACGACAGGCCCGTCTCTTTCCAGGACGTGAGCCGCATTGGGGGTCCGGACCGAAACTCGGGGGCTGCGACCCACTTAGGGTCGCACGGCTCGGTGATGTAAAAGCACCCCGATTGCCACCCCTTCAGGGTCTCCACAAAGGAGCCCTCGAGCCATAGGACGTTGGCCATCTTGCCCACTATGGCTCCTCCGCACTCCGCCTGGTTGCCGCGCACCACCTTCGGCTTGACGTTGAAAGTCTTGAGCCATAGGCCGAAATGGGGGCGGATGCGGAGGAAAGCCTCGCACACGACGATAAACGCCGAGATGATGAGGACAAAATTTGAGGCCAGATCATGGAAATCCAGGCCGTAGTAGAACATGAGCCCCCGGACAAATGGGTGGAGAGGGAAGCCCAGTCCGCGGAGGAAATGGGGGAGGAACACCACCCTCTCATGAGGCCTAGGGGTGGGGATGAGCTGCCCCTTTTGGGGAGCCGGTACGCGATGTCGTTAGACAGGTATCCGACCTTCCTCAGCTTTTTGATATGTCCCTCTGTGACGGAGGAGACCATCCACTTGCCTCCCGCTCCGGACATGGCTGGAGAAGGTTGAGGTGAGGAGTGCGGACTTGGGCGCTGGAGCTCGAGTGCGCAAGAATGGATAGGTGAAGGAGGAAAAAGACGTAGGTGAAAAGGTGGATCATTATCCCCTTATATGGGTGGACGCAACTACATGTCCCCACCAGCCTGGAAAAACTCGCTTATCTCCCAAGCGCCGTAATCAAAGGCGCGGTTGGGTTACCCATGCCCGTATTGATGGGAATCCCGGAATAAGGGGACACGATCTCTGCTTTAACAAGACGTGCCAAGGAAACCGCCTCGCATAACGCGCTGAGATGGGACAGTAAAATGGTTCGAATAAAAGCTTGGCCGTGGTGTGATGTCACACTATGGAGTGCGTCGGCAGATTAGATTTGTGTAAATATTATTCTCTCTATGGCAATATGTGGAAACTTATTTTGCAGAGTCGGACACTACCTTTGTGTTCAAAATCTTCTATGAAGTACTTGGAGGAGGAACCCGCCTTGCAATGCCGAAGACAATTTGCGCGCCGGACTCGTCGTCATTGAAGCCTGGTTCAGGGGCTACTGAGGGAGTCCTGGATTAGGGGGTGTTCAGATAGCCGGACTATACCTTCAGCCGGACTCCTGGACTATGAAGATACAAGATTGAAGACTTCGTCCCGTGTCCGAAAGGGACTTTCCTTGGCGTGGAAGGCAAGCTTGGGGATACGGATATTTAGATCTCCTACCATTGTAACCGACTCTATGTAACCCTAACCCTATCCGGTGTCTATATAAACCGGAGGGTTTTAGTCCGTAGGACAAGATACACATCAACAATCATACCATAGGCTAGCTTATAGGGTTTAGCCTCTCTGATCTCGTGGTAGATCTACTCTTGTACTATCCATATCATCAATATTAATCAAGCAGGACGTAGGGTTTTACCTCCATCGAGAGGGCCCGAACCTGGGTAAAACTTCGTGTCCCTTGCCTCCTGTTACCATCCGGCCTAGAAACACAGTTCGGGACCCCCTACCCGAGATCCGCCAGTTTTGACACAGACACCCCTCAACAATAATAACATAATTGGATCATATAACTATCCCTCAACATGCAACAAAGAGTCACTCCAAAGTCACTAATAGCGGAGAACGAACGAAGAGATTATGGTAGGGTATGAAACCACCTCAAAGTTATTCTTTCCAATCAATCCGTTGGGCTATTCCTATAAATGTCACAAACAACCCTAGAGTTCGTACTAGAATAACACCTTAAGACACAAATCAACCAAAACCCTAATGTCACCTAGATACTCCAATGTCACCTCAAGTATCCGTGGGTATGATTATACGATATGCATCACACAATCTCAGATTCATCTATTCAACCAACACAAAGGACCTCAAAGAGTGCCCCAAAGTTTCTACCGGAGAATCACGACGAAAACATGTGCCAACCCCTATGCATAGGTTCATGGGCGGAACCCGCAAGTTGATCACCAAAACATACATCAAGTGAATCACGTGATATCCCATTGTCACCACAGATATCCACGGCAAGACATACATCAAGTGTTCTCAAACCTTTAAAGACTCAATCCGATAAGATAACTTCAAAGGGGAAACTCAATTCATTACAAGAGAGTAGAGGGGGGAGAAAACATCATAGGATCCAACTATAATAGCAAAGCTCACGATACATCAAGATCGTATCACCTCAAGAACATGAGAGAGAGAGATCAAACACATAGCTACTGGTACATACCCTCAGCCCTGAGGGGGAACTACTCCCTCCTCGTCATGGAGAGCACCGGGATGATGAAGATGGCCACCGGAGAAGGATTGCCCCCTCCGGCAGGATGCCGGAATGGGTCTAGATTGGTTTTTGGTGGCTACGGAGGCTTCTGGCGGCAGAACTCCCGATCTATTGTGCCCACGGATGTTTTTAGGGTATATGGAGATATATAGGCGGAAGAAGTACGTCAGGGGGCCATGAGGGGCTCACGATGGTGGAGGGCGCGCCCAGTGGGTGGGCGCGCCCCCCTGCCTCGTGACCTCCTCGTAGAGCCCCCGACATGCACTCCAAGTCTTTTGGGCTTCTTTCCTTCCAAAAATGAGTTCCGTGAAGTTTCAGGTCAATTGGACTCCGTTTTATTTTCCTTTTCTTCGAAACCCTAAAACAGGGTAAAAACAGAAACTGGCACTAGGCTCTGGATTAATAGGTTAGTCCCAAAAATGATATAAAAGTGTATAATAAAGCCCATAAACATTCAAAACAGTAGATAATAGCATGGAGCAATCAAAAATTATAGATACGTTGGAGACGTATCAGCATCCCCAAGCTTAATTCCTGCTCGTCCTCGAGTAGGTAAATGATAAAAACAGAATTTTTGATGTGGAATGCTAGTTGGCATAATTTCAATGTAATTCTTCTTAATTGTGGCATGAATATTCAGATCTGAAAGATTCAAGACAAAAGTTCATATTGACATAAAAATAATAATACTTCAAGCATACTAACTAAGCAATTATGTCTTCTCAAAATAACTTGGCCAAAGAAAGTTCATCCCTACAAAATCATATAGTTTAGTCATGCTCCATTTTCGTCACACAAGAATGCTCTCATCATGCACAACCCCGATGACAAGCCAAGCAATTGTTTCATACTTTAGTAATCTCAAACTCATAAACCTTCACGCAATACATGAGCGCGAGCCATGGATATAGCACTATGGGTGGAATAGAATAATAAGGGGGTTATGTGGAGAAGGCAAAAAAAAGAGAGTCTCACATCAACGAGGCTAATCAATGGGCTATGGAGATGCCCATCGATTGATGTTAATTCAAGGAGTAGGGATTGCCATGCAACGGATGCACTAGAGCTATAAATGTATGAAAGCTCAACAAAAAAACTAGTGGGTGTGCATCCAACTTGCTTGCTCACGAAGACCTAGGGCACTTGAGGAGGCCCATTGTTGGAATATACAAGCCAAGTTCTATAATGAAAAATTCCCACTAGTATATGAAAGTGATAACATGAGAGACTCTCTACTATGAAGATCATGGTGCTACTTTGAAGCACAAGTGTGGTAAAGGATAGTAGCATTGTCCCTTCTCTCTTTTTCTCTCATTTTTTATTTGGCCTTTTTTATGGCCTTTCTCTTTTTTTGGGCCTTCTCTTTTTTATGGCCTTTCTCTTTTTTTATTCCTAACTTGGGACAATGCTCTAATAATGATGATCATCACACTTCTATTTATTTACAACTCAATGATTACAACTCGATACTAGAACAAAGATGACTCTATATGAATGCTTCTGGCGGTGTACCGGGATATGCAATGAACCAAGAGTGACATGTATGAAAGAATTATGAACGGTGGCTTTGCCACAAATACTATGTCAACTACATGATCATGCTAAGCAATATGACAATGATGAATGTGTCATGATGAACATAATGATGGAAAGTTGCATGGCAATATATCTCAGAATGGCTATGGAAATGCCATAATAGGTAGGTATAGTGGCTGTTTTGAGGAAGATATAAGGAGGTTTATGTGTGAAAGAGTGTATCATATCACGGGGTTTGGATGCACCGGCGAAGTTTGCACCAACTCTCAATGTGAGAAAGGGCAATGCATGGTACCGAAGAGGCTAGCATGGATGGAAGGGTGAGAGTGCGTATAATCCATGGACTCAACATTAGTCATAAATAACTCACATAATTATTGCAAAAATCTACAAGTCATCAAAAACCTTGGCACTACGCGCATGCTCCTAGGGGGATAGATTGGTAGGAAAAGACCATCGCTCGTCCCCGACGGCCACTCATAAGGAGGACAATCAAATAACACCTCATGTTTCAAATATATTACATAACGTTTACCATACGTGCATGCTACGGGACTTACAAACTTCAACACAAGCATTTCTCAAATTCACAACTACTCAACTAGCACGACTTTGATATTATTACCTCCATATATCAAAACAGTCATCAAGCATCAAACTTCTCTTAGTATTCAATACTCTATATGAAAGTTTTTACTAATCTTGTATACCTAGCATATTAGGATTTTAAGCAAATTACCATGCTATTTAAGACTCTCAGAATGATATAAGTGAAGCATGAGAGTTCATCTATTTCTTCAAAATAAAACTACCACCATGCTCTAAAAGATATAAGTGAAGCACTAGAGCAAATGACAAACTACTCCGAAAGATATAAGTGAAGATCAATGAGTAGTCGAATAATTATGCAACTATGTGAAGACTCTCTAACGTTTAATAATTTAAGATCTTGGTATTTTATTCAAACAACAAGCAAAGCTAAATAAAATGACATCTAAGAACGGCAAACATCATGTGAAGAAGCAAAAACTTAGGATCAACCGAAACTAACCGATAATTGTTGAAGAAGAAAGGTGGGATGCCAACCGGGGCATCCCCAAGCTTAGATGCTTGAGACTTCTTGAAATATTATCTTGGGGTGCCTTGGGCATCCCCAAGCTTGAGCTTTTGTGCCTCCTTAATTCCTCTCATATCACGGTCTCCCCAAACCTCAAAAGCTTCATCCACACAAAACTCAACAAGGACTCGTGAGATAAGTTAGTATAAACCATTGCCAAAACCTTATCATACTCTACTGTAGCAAATCACTAAAATAATTATTATTAAACATTGCATACTAAATGCCTATGCATATTTAATAGTCCTATTCTCAAATATAATCATTAAAGAAGCAAACATATGCAAACAATGCAAACATAACAACAGTCTGCCTAAACAGGATAGTCTGTAAAGAATGCAGTAACATCCATACTTACCTAGCTCAAAAAATTATGAAATAAAATTCCCACTTTAGTAAATTTATCAGAGATTAATATTCAAAAGGTTTCAACATTTTATCACATTCTAACTTTTCTAGGGAATTATTGCAACAGTAGTAAACTTTCTGTTTTCAAACAGCAACATGTATACTTGTAACATAGGCATAGTAAAGGCTATCAATGCCACTTTTATTGAAATAAAAGATGCAAAACATTGTTATAAATAACAGAAAGAAAATCCTAACAAAATAAATTGACGCTCCAAGCAAAACACATATCATGTGGCGAATAAAAATATAGCTCCAAGTAAAGTTACCAATGAACGAAGACGAAAGAGGGGATGCCTTCTGGGGCATCCCCAAGCTTAGGCTCTTGGCTATTGTCGGTGTCAAAACCGGCGGATATCGGGTAGGGGGTCCCGAACTGTGCGTCTAAGGCGGATGGTAACAGGAGGCAGGGAACACGATGTTTTACCCAGGTTCGGGCCCTCTTGATGGAGGTAAAACCCTACGTCCCGCTTGATTAATATTGATGATATGGGTAGTACAAGAGTAGATCTACCACGAGACCAGAGAGGCTAAACCCTAGAAGCTAGCCTATGGTATGATTGTATGTTGTCCTACGGACTAAAACCCTCCGGTTTATATAGACACCGGAGGGGGCTAGGGTTACACAAGGCCGGTTACAAAGGAGGAGATATACATATCCGTATTACCTAGCTTGCCTTCCACGCCAAGTAGAGTCCCATCCGGACACGAGACGAAGTCTTCAATCTTGTATCTTCATAGTCCAACAGTCCGGCCAGAGGATATAATCCGGCTGTCCGGAGACCCCCTAATCCAGGACTCCCTCAGTAGCCCCTGAACCAGGCTTCAATGACGATGAGTCCGGCACGCAGTGTTGTCTTCGACATTGCAAGGCGGGTTCTTCCTCCGAATACATCACGGAAGAACTTGAATACAAGGATAGTGTCCGACCCCGCAAAATAAGTTCCACATACCACCGTAGAGAGAATAATATTTCCACAAATCTAATTTGCTAACTTGTTTTGGCAACACGACATTATGTCATGGCCCGGTGATTATTCGAACCGTTTCCTTTAACTAGCCCCGCACATAACGCGAGGCAGTTTTTTGACACGTCTTGTGAAAGCAGAGATCGTGTCCCCTTATCACGGGATTCTCATCAATACGGGCGTGGGTAACCAACCGTGTCTAGGACTCCTAGATTATAGGAAAGTCCCAAACGGCTACAGAGAGGACACTTGATATTCACCCTCTTTATAAAGGGACAAGGCTTTTACTTTTTTCCCTCCCATGCTCAATCGAATCCTTCCCTCGCCTCGAGTTCTAACACCCAAAGACCAGGTCAGGTGCTTCAGACCTTCAATCATGTCCGGATCTAGCCTTCAAGGCCGGTGGATGCCCTCCTCCATTACAGAAGAGGATATCAAGAAGTTGAGGGAGGCCAGATACCTGACCGTCGAGGTTTCGCATCGGCTGCCTGCCCGAGGGTAGGTCGTCCCTACTCCCGAACCCAACGAGAACGTTGTGTTCATCTCCCACTTCCTCCGAGGTCTAGGCCTCACCCTGGATCCCTTTGTTAGGGGTTCGTGGCCAAAAGGTTCCTTTCCAGAGGTGTCCGGATTATGGTAACGGGAGTGTTTTACATCACAGCTCCGAGAAGTGCCAAGTGGGTGGCTGCCCCTGCTTTCTGCTCGGGCCCCCCACCACAACTGATGTCATGGATTAGCAGAGGATTGAGGTGGGGTCCAGCCAAGGACATGCCTATACTGCAGAGCCACATTCAAGATCTCTTCAAAGGAGACTTCAGTCTGGTTACGATGGTGCAAGTCATGCTGGTTCGTCCAGTCCAGCCTTTCAAACGCCGGCCCCTTCGCATGTGGGAGTTCAACCCATAAGGGCCACGCACCATTCAGAATTTCATCGGCCTGACGCACGAGGAGATGTACAAATCATTCTTCGGACCCCAAATAGAGTGTCCGGATATTACCGAGGACGTGGGCCTGAGCAGCAACCGTACCGCCGACCAAGTAAGTAATCCTTTAGCCGAACACACCGTCTTTCATTTACCATGACGTAATTTTGAGAAATCGCTCTTTGACCAGGACTGACTAACAAGGGCGAAGATGATTCGGTGTTCGGACCCCCTTCCTGAGGGTTTGGAGAATCCGGTACTGGAAAAGATGCTCGAGCTAGAACCTTGCCCGGAGCCCTCAAAGGAAGATAAAGGGGGGAATAATGAGGTCGGAAGCGGGCCCCCATCGCTACCAATTCCAACCGAGGGACTGAGCGCCTCCGTGAAGGAGGATAACCAAGGGGAAGAATCTGACCTTCTCTCGCTTCGGGGAAGGAAGAGGACTGCCCCTGAAGATCCGGAAACCAAGGCCTCCAAACGGGAGAAGAAGTCTCCACCAGAGAGTCCTACCTTGGAGGGTGCTCTTACCGCACAAAGTCCACGCGAGGATCAACCCTCCAACGAGATGTAAGTAATCAAAAAGTACTTTAATAGTGGAGATATACTACCTTACCTCTGAGGAAAATAACCGAAGCGTTTATCTTGTAGTTTAGATCTTAGCCCTTCTCAGCAGAGCTCGTCTTCGGGGGATCTTCTTCCGGAGATGATGGAGAGCGAAACGCCTCCCCCGGACTCCCCCGCTCAAGAAGCAGGCGACCTTGAAGTGTCGTCACGGAGGGCCTCTCCGGATCCGGTGAGGCCAGAAGATAATCCTATAGTCACCCGAAGTCCCCAGCGTCCGGCTCTTGAGGAGAGCAAACAAAAGAGTCCGACACCGTCTGGTATGCGGTCAAACGTACTGAGGGAGCTGTTGGAGCGAGCGGCCATCTCAGAAGAACACCGTACATTGATGGGTACAGTGATGGAAAGAATTTCGTTCGCCGAAAGCGGATTGCATGAAGCTTTTATGAGTCTACTAACGGGCTTTGAGGTACGTGAAATGATATACGTTTTGATAGTACCGCACATTTTTAGGTATGCCCTGTGTAGATAGTAGCCCCTGAGACTCTGGTTGTCATCGAGAACGGCGGCGAACAGAGGATCGTAGTCCCAGATAATAACCAAAGTGCCTTTATGTGCAGGTGGTGGAAGCTCCGGTGGCTAGCCGGACTAATGAGTTTGCCGAGCTAAAGCGGCAACTGGATGTGGCAGATGCCGACATCGAGCTTGTTAACAAGCGGCTTGACGAGGCACAGGGTAAGTAATGTTTTCTGGTGAATGTCACATAGTAAGAGCAGCTTAACGCCAGTATCTTTAATATGTTGCGACTGCAGATGGAGCTGCCACCGTGGAGACCCTTCGGGCGAAACTTGCCCGAGCCAAGGAACAAGCAAGAATTAGTAATGCGGCCGCTTTAAAGGCGGCCGAAGAGTTAAGAGCCGAAAAGGCTGCACATTGTGAGAGCAAAGATAAGATGGCCAAGATGGATGTAAAGTTAAAAGACACTGCCGACCGCTGCTAGCTCCTTGAAGAAGAAAACCGCACGAAGGCGACGGACCTTGAAAAGGCCGCGGTGGCGACCAAAGATACCCGCTCTGCTATGAGGGCAAAGAAGGAAGAGCTGCATGAAGCCGGGGATATTGCGGCTGGGAAGCCCTTCTTACTGCGGAGGAAGTTTGGAGATCCGCGGTATGCCCCTCTGGATCGGCTGTGGAGTTCGGCAGACGCATATATGGACTTGGCGGCGAGCGCTGTCGATGCGGCCGAATACTTCCGAGATCAAACAGATCGTGAAGTGGACAAGCTGTTCTGGTCGTAGTTTAATGTTCCAGAGCGTCCGCCTCCATTGACTGATCAGCTAGCCGAATGGGCCGAACTCAACAGGTTGTCCGGACTCGCCATGAGGTCTGTCATAGATCATCCGTGGCCGGAAAAACCGAAGTCGAACAGCTATTTCAGCTTAGTGCAGCAGTTCCTTGGAGCGGTGCCGCACATCAATGCGATGAAGAGGTCGGCGTGTATAGAGGGCTCGTGGATGGCCCTTGCCCGTGTCAAAGCATACTGGGCGGAGATGGATGCTACCACTGTGGCGGCGCAGGGTTCGGCCATAGGCCGAGTGGCTGCCGAGCACTATTTCAAAGAAGTTCTCGAGGGCGCTCGTTTGATAGAGGCCCAGTGCTTGAAGAATATTATGTTTGAGTGACATGTATTCCCATTGTAAACACAATGTTTTTATGAAATTTATTAAGGCTGTATTTATACTTTTGCCCGAAAGTAATATGATGCCTCCTGTGCGGCCGTTTATGTATACATGTGTATAACCTGAAAGATTGCGGTCGTTGGCTTCAGCCCCCACGCATATAATGCGGGGGTGTTCGCAGAAGACGCGTATTCACACTTAATCCAACGTCTTGGTCCTAATAAGGAGGTGATGGCGCAGCGAACTAGGCAACCGGACTATAATGCTTTAACACTTTCACTTAGCCATAGGAGTTTGACAGTGGGGCTACTATATAGCCCCTGGTGGCTCCGCACTCTCCCGAATTTGGGGTGCGTACATGCCTGGCCGGGAAATGACTCTTCGTTAAGGCGAAAGAATTCTAACATTCTGATAGGTCATCGAGTGGTTGACCAGTCTCACGCTATATCATGATAGTCAGTTTTCAGCTTTCTCTACTGAGGTGCTCGTCCGGATGAACCGCGGCACAATCGCAGTAGTTCTCCTGGTGCCGCCTTAGCCGATGGAGCGGAACGTAAGGCAACAAAACACAGGAGCCGGGAAAACCCAACATTTGACCAAAGACATGATTCGGAGCTGATGCATATAAGGCCAAACTCGTGACGCCGAACACTCCCTAAGGTATTCGGTCTTTATGGTATAAACCGGGCCTAAACCGTGCCCTTTGTACGAAGCCCCTGGTGTCCAGGTACATGCATGATTCTGACATGACCACATGCCAAGACGTCAGCATCCTTCTCAATTGTACTGAGAATCCGAGGGATGTGTATCAACAAGAGACAGTAAAAAAGGTTTACGCAGGGTCTTAATCTAAAAAGAATCCTTGGAACGGGTCCCTGCTGCACGTCTGCGCCTGTGTCTCCGTTGTGCCGTATCCTGGACAGGTGTAGCACGATGGTCATCTGTAAAAGAGAGAAACTTAGGTGAAAAGTTGTCGTGCAAAAAGGTAGGTTTAAAGAAACCATGTACAATTCGAGATAAGTAAAAATTGCCACTTGTCTACGCGCGTTGAGCCCCTTGTATTTGTAATAGGGGTGTGGCCATCAAACCTGTATGAATTACATGTAGCTACGCCGGACTCGTTTAACCGAGTCTGTGGTCTTGACGACCTATCAAATGCTTTAGTTGGTGAGGCCGTTCTTAGTGTGCGGCTGCCAAGGCAGTCACACTCTCTTTGGCGTGCAAGGATCGCTCAATATTTCCATTCACTGTGATGATGCCACGTGGACCGGGCATCTTAAGCGTGAGGGAAGCGTAATGCGGTATTGCATTAAAGCGAGCGAAAGCTTCGCGTCCAAGTAGTGCTTGATAGCCACTTTGGAACGGAGCAATGTGGAAGGTTAATCGCTACGGAGGTTATCGGGGAAGCCGAATATAACCTCTAGTAGCAGGGAGCCCGTGCAATGAGCCCCTGGGCCTGGCGTTACTCCTTTAAAGGTAGTATTGTTCTGGCGAATTTTCGTTGGGTCTATCCCCATTTTGCGGATTGTGTCCTGATATATCAGGTTTAGACCGCTGCCACCGTCCATCAGGACTCGTGTGAAGTGGTATCCGTCAATTATTGGGTCTAATACCAAGGCAGCCCATCCTGCATGCCGGATACTTGCTGAGTAATTCCGATGGTCAAAAGTGATCGGTTGAGACGACCAGTGGCAGGACTCCGCGGTGATAGGCCCTTGGGCATACTTCTCTGGGAGTGCCGCTTTGTTTTTTCCCCTTGATCACATGTAACATGTTTACTGTTTTGATTTCTGGTGGAAATTTCTTTTGTTCCCCAGTGTCTTGCTTGAGAGGCCCATCCTCGTCTTCGCTTGGTGTATCCTCCCCCTTGTGTACGGCGTTGAGCTTGCCGGACTGCTTGAAGACCCAACATTCTCTGTGGGTATGATTAGCGGGTTTACCAGGGGTGCTGTGGATCTGACATATTTGGTCCAGAATTTTGTTTAAGCTGAACAGTTCGTCTCTGCTGCCTTTAGAGGGCGGCTTTTGCTGACCTGGACGAGAGCTTCTGAATCCGGCGTTTACTGCCGTGCTCTTCGAGCTGTCTTATTTATTCCAGCGCGCATTATTTTTGCTGCGTCGTGATTTCCCATTTCCATCTCTAACTTCGGATGTACTTGGGTCACTGGTGCTGCATCTGGCTAGCCAGCTATCCTCACCCACGCAAAAGCGGGTCGTGAGGCTTGTTAATGCTTCCATTGTTCTTGGCTTTTCTTGGCCGAGGTGTCTGGCAAGCCATTCGTCGCGGATGCTATGCTTAAAAGCTGCCAAGGCTTCGGCGTCCGGATAGTCGACTATTTGGTTCTTTTTAGTAAGAAACCTGTTCCAAAGCTTTCGGGCTAACTCTCCGGGCTGTTGAGTTATATGACTCAAATCGTCCACGTCCGGAGGTCGGACATAAGTCCCTTGAAAATTTACCCGAAAAGCGTCTTCGAGCTCTTCCCAGCTTCCAATGGAGCTTTCGGGGAGGCTTTTAAGCCAATGCCGAGCTGGCCCTTTGAGTTTGAGGGGTAAATACTTAATGGCGTGGAGATCATCTCCTCGAGCCATATGGATATGGAGGATATAGTCCTCAATCCAGACCCCTAGGTCTGTTGTTCCGTCGTATGCCTCTATGTTTACGGGTTTGAATCCCTTTGGAAATTCATGGTCCAGCACCTCGTCGGTGAAACATAGGGGGTGTGCAGCACCCCTGTATCTGGGTGTACCGCGTTGTTCGGATGTTTGTTGTGTTGCATCGTATGCTGGAGCGCGCTTGCGTGGTCCATAGATGGATCTGGTTGCGCCGTCCTTTTGATGCGAGCCCTCGGTGGATTGCGTATTGGCTTACGTGCGGCGTTGTTTGCCGCTCTATGTTGGCCGTTTTAATTTTTGGTTGCGGGGGATCTAAGGCCTCCTCATCGAATTCGGGTAGCAACTTCCACTTCGGGTAGCTCTTAGTGGGGTGATTACCACCGTACTTCGCTGCTGTGTTGAGCACTTTACTCCATCTAATTCTGAGTGTGTCTTGCGCAGCCTTGAGCCTTTGCTTCTGCTTTTTTAGACTCCTCGCGGTGGCAACAAGCCTTTGATGGGCATTCTGTTGCTCCGGGTGTCTGTCCGGTGTGATGTCGTCCGGACTATTATCTTTGACAGAGTCGGGTTGTTTGGTTTGATTCTCCGTGTTGCCGTGGTCCGGTGATGGTTCACCCTGCTCTAACGCCGGGTCTATATGATCGTTGTTTCTGCCGAGGCAGGATTTGGAGCGGCGCTTACGTCGCCGCTTTGACTGCTTCTCGAGGGGACAACCCTTCGTTGCGTCCTTCCGTTCCTCATTGTCGTCTTCTTTTGGTGTGTCCACCATGTATACGTCATGTGATGAAGTGGGCGTCCAGTGCCCTGTAGGCAGTGGTTCCTGTTCGTCTCCTGCATCGTCGTCCATACCGTGGATGTCTTTGGAGTCAGAGTCGAGCATGTCGGTTGATTCATCGACAGTGGCTACTAAGTGGGTGGTGGGTGGGCGGCGAATTTCTTCATCATCCGCATCCCAATCCTGCCGGACATATTTTGGCCAGGACTCTCCTGATAAGGAGAGAGACTTTAATGAATTCAGTATGTTGCCGAAGGGCGAGTGCTGAAAGATATCTGCGGAGGTAAACTCAATGATCGGCGCCCAACCGAATTCGATATTAACGGGCGCAGGCGGTTCGGAGTCCGTGGTCGGAGAAGTATCCGACAGTTTAACAACACGGCTCTCATGAAGGGTAAGATCAATATTCGGCTCGATTGCCGTTGGGGATGCGGCCTCTGTGGCGGGGTTTATCCACCCGTCCATGGGAGGTGCAACTGGCTCAGAATTAAGGGTCGGAGCGGCTGCAAGTGTGATTTCTTGAACGCTGTCCGATGGCAGAGCTAAATTGTACTCATCGTGACCGCGTGACGCACAAGGCAGGGGCTCGAATCTGTCGAAGATCAAGTCTCCGCGGATATCGGCCGTGTAGTTTAAGTTTCCAAACCTGACCTGGTGGCCAGGGGCGTAACTTTCGATCTGCTCCAGATGGCCAAGCGAGTTGGCCCGCAGTGCGAAGCCACCAAACACAAAGATCTGTCTGGGGGGAAAAGTCTCACCCTGGACTGCATCGCTATCAATGATCGTAGGAGCCATCAAGCCTAATGGCGATGACACAGAGGAACTCTCAATGAAAGCACCAATGTCGGTGTCAAAACCGGCGGATCTCGGGTAGGGGGTCCCGAACTGTGCATCTAAGGCGGATGGTAACAGGAGGCAGGGAACACAATGTTTTACCCAGGTTCGGGCCCTCTTGATGGAGGTAAAACCCTACGTCCTGCTTGATTAATATTGATGATATGGGTAGTACAAGAGTAGATCTACCACGAGATCAGAGAGGCTAAACCCTAGAAGCTAGCCTATGGTATGATTGTATGTTGTCATACGGACTAAAACCCTCCGGTTTATATAGACACCGGAGGGGGCTAGGGTTACACAAGGTCGGTTACAAAGGAGGAGATATACATATCCGTATTTCCTAGCTTGCCTTCCACGCCAAGTAAAGTCCCATCCGTACACGAGACGAAGTCTTCAATCTTGTATCTTCATAGTCCAACAGTCCGGCCAAAGGATATAATCCGGCTGTCCGGAGACCCCCTAATCCAGGACTCCCTCAGCTATCCTTGAATATTACCTTGGGGTGCCTTGGGCATCCCCAAGCTTAGGCTCTTGCCACTCCATATTCCATAGTCCATCGAATCCTTACCCAAAACTTGAAAACTTCACAACACAAAACTTAAAGTAGAAAACTCGTGAGCTCCGTTAGCGAAAGAAAACAAAAGACCACTTCAAGGTACTGTAATAAACTCATTCTTTATTTATATGGGTGTTATACCTACTGTATTACAACTTCTCTATGGTTTATAAACTATTTTACTAGCCATAGATTCATCAAAATAAGCAAACAACACACAAAAAACAGAATCTGTCAAAAACAGAACAGTCTGTAGTAATCTGTAGCTAGCGCAAGATCTGTAACCCCAAAAATTATAAAATAAATTGCTGGACGTGAGGAATTTATATATTAATCATCTGAAAAAATAATTAACTAAATAGCACTCTCCAAATAAAAATGGCAGCAATTCTCGTGAGTGCTAAAGTTTCTGTTTTTTACAACATGATCAACAAGACTTTCCCCAAGTCTTCCCAAAGGTTCTACTTGGCACAAACAATAATTAAAAGCATAAAACCACATCTAAACAGAGGCTAGATGAATTATTTATTACTAAACAGGAGCAAACACAAGGAACAAAAATAAAATTGGGTTGCCTCCCAACAAGCGCTAACGTGTAACGCCCCTAGCTAGGCATAATGATTTCAACGATGCTCACATAAAGGATAAGAATTGAAACATAAAGAGAGCATCATGAAGAATATGACTAGCACATTTAAGCCTAACCCACTTCCTATGCATAGGGATTTTGTGAGCAAACAACTTATGGGAACAAGAATCAACTTGCATAGGAAGGTAAAACAAGCATAACTTCAAAATTTTAAGCACATAGAGAGGAAACTTGATATTATTGCAATTCCTACAAGCATATGTTCCTCCCTCATAATAATTTTCAGTAGCATCATGAATGAATTCAACAATATAACCAACACTTAAAGCATTCTTTTCATGATCTACAAGCATAGAAAATTTACTATTCTCCACATAAACAAAATTCTTCTCATGAATAATAGTGGGAGCAAACTCAACAAATAACTATCATGTGATTGAAAATTAAGATCAAGATGACAAGGTGCATTGTTATCATTATTATTTAAAGCATACATGTCATCACAATAATCATCATAGATAGGAGGCATGATTTCATCATAATAAATTTGCTTATCAAAACTTGGGGGACAAAAAATATCATCTTCATCAAACATAGCTTCCCCAAGCTTGTGGCTTTGCATATCATTAGCATCATAGATATTCAAGGAATTCATACTAACAACATTGCAATCATGCTCATCATTCAAATATTTAGTGCCAAACATTTTAATGCATTCTTCTTCTAACACTTTGGCACAATTTTCCTTTCCATCATACTCACGAAAGATATTAAAAAGATGAAGCGTATGAGACAAACTCAATTCCATTTTTTATAGTTTTCTTTTATAAACTAAACTAGTGATAAAACAAGAAACTAAAAGACTCGATTGCAAGATCTAAAGATATACCTTCAAGCACTCACCTCCCCGGCAACGGCGCCAGAAAAGAGCTTGATGTCTACTACACAACCTTCTTCTTGTAGACGTTGTTGGGCCTCCAAGTGCAAAGGTTTGTAGGACAGTAGCAAATTTCCCTCAAGTGGATGACCTAAGGTTTATCAATCCGTGGGAGGCGAAGGATGAAGATGGTCTCTCTCAAGCAACCCTGCAACCAAATAACAAAGAGTCTCTTGTGTCCCCAACAGACCCAATACAATGGTAAATTGTATAGGTGCACTAGTTCAGCCAAGAGATGGTGATACAAGTGGTATATGGATGGTAGATAAAGGTATTTGTAATCTGAAATTATAAAAACAGCAAGGTAACTAATGATAAAAGTGAGTGTAAACGGTATTGCAATGATAGTTAACAAGGCCTAGGGTTCATACTTTCACTAGTGCAAGTCGCCTCAACAATAATAACATAATTGGATCATATAACTATCCCTCAACATGCAACAAAGAGTCACTCCAAAGTCACTAATAGCGGAGAACGAACGAAGAGATTATGGTAGGGTACGAAACCACCTCAAAGTTATTCTTTCCAATCAATCTGTTGGGCTATTCCTATAAATGTCACAAACAGCCCTAGAGTTCGTACTAGAATAACACCTTAAGACACAAATCAACCAAAACCCTAATGTCACCTAGATACTCTAATGTCACCTCAAGTATCCGTGGGTATGATTATACAATATGCATCACACAATCTCAGATTCATCTATTCAACCAACAAAAAGGACCTCAAAGAGTGCCCCAAAGTTTCTACCGGAGAATCACGACGAAAACATGTGCCAACCCCTATGCATAGGTTCATGGGCGGAACCCGCAAGTTGATCACCAAAACATACATCAAGTGAATCACGTGATATCCCATTGTCACCACAGATATCCACGGCAAGACATACATCAAGTGTTCTCAAACCTTTAAAGACTCAATCCGATAAGATAGCTTCAAAGGGGAAACTCAATTCATTACAAGAGAGTAGAGGGGGGAGAAAACATCATAGGATCCAACTATAATAGCAAAGCTCGCGATACATCAAGATCGTATCACCTCAAGAACATGAGAGAGAGAGAGATCAAACACATAGCTACTGGTACATACCCTCAGCCCCGAGGGAGAACTACTCCCTCCTTGTCATGGAGAGCACCAGGATGATGAAGATGGCCACCGGAGAAGGATTGCCCCCTCCGGCAGGGTGCCGGAACAGGTCTAGATTGGTTTTTGGTGGCTACGGAGGCTTCTGGCGGCAGAACTCCCGATCTATTGTGCCCACGGATGTTTTTAGGGTATATGGAGATATATAGGCGGAAGAAGTACGTCAGGGGGGCCATGAGGGGCTCACGAGGGTGGAGGGCGCGCCCAGGGGGTGGGTGCGCCCGGTGCCTCTTGACCTCCTCGTAGAGCCCCCGACGTGCACTCCAAGTCTTCTGGGCTTCTTTCCTTCCAAAAATGAGTTCCGTGAAGTTTCAGGTCAATTGGACTCCGTTTGATTTTCCTTTTCTTCGAATGTCACATCCCTAGTTCTGGCTTGTCCTATGCTTGCTTCCATCTGAGCATCATGTTTAAATTTTTGAAACCTGAACTGAGGAATTTAGAAGCCTCAAAACCCTAAATAAAAGAAGGGCAAAAACCCTAAAAATCTCATTCATTGTTCCAAAATGCTCTTCTTAAATGTTTGATAATTTTTGGCAAGGGTTCTGGTCCCAACCAAAATATTGAACATTTTTAAGGATTTATTTTTGGGACTTTGAATTTAAATCAATACTATTTTGAATTTGAACTTATATCCAAATATTACTGAATATATGTTCAAATAACTGAAACATTTTTATGTGCTTTGGTATAATTCCATTGTGCTAAATAAAATGTTCAGGGGAATTTTGTCACTGTTTTTGAATTTGTTTTATTTCAAAACAGTGGCAAAAGATTAAATAAAAAACAAAACAGAAGAAAAAAATAAAAAGAACAGAGCCTACCCGGCCTCACCCGTGCAGCCCACCAGAGCCGGCCCAGCTCCTGTGCTGGTCCAGCACTGTGTGGCCCAGCCCACCTCCTCCTCCCTGTCGCCTTCCTCCTCGCGCCAGTAGGCAGAGGAGGGACACGGCGCGCGCGCCCGAGCTCGCCACGCCACCACCCTGCTCGTCTGCATCGCCTGGCCACCGCGACGCCGCGCGTCATCTCCTCGGCGCCGCCCCGACCCCCCTGGACCCCCTCGCTCTCTCCCTCTCCCTTGTATCTCTCCTCTGCTTCCTCTCTCTCTCACTCGCCGAGCGCAGCCGCAGCCGCGCCACCGTAACGCCGCGGCCACCGTCTCCCCCTCGACCCCTCACTATGCTTGCGAGCTCCGCCTCGACCCCCTCTTCCTCCCCACCGATCCACGGCCCTCCGGAAGCCCTGCATCGCCGCCCACGTCGCCGTTCCCCTCCTCGGCCACCGGAGATCGTCGCCGTCGATTCGCTGCACTCCGGCCGCCCCCGAGCCCACTAACCCTCCCTACAGCTCCGCGGTGAGCCTCCGTGCAGAATCCCTCTCTCTCCCCTCGCGTTTGCGAGCTCTAGGCCATAGCTCCGCCGGACCCGAGAGCTCGCCGCCGCCGCTGACCTCGTCACCGCCGTCACTACAGCCGCTTGAGCTCGTCTCGGAGCGTGTCACCGCACTCAGGAAGCCACCAGGAGCCTAACGCATATCCTAACTCGCCCTCCCGTGCACCACAGCGCCAACCCCGCACTCACCAAACTCCGGCGCCGCCGCGAGCTCCGTTCCGGCGAGCCCCGGCGTTCCCGTAGCCTCCCACCTACCCCATCAGATGCGGGAGAGCCCGGGCTACGCCCCGGTGCCCTCAGCCGCCGCCTCCGTCGCCTTTAGCGCAAGTCCGGCGTGCCCCCGCCGTGCTCTGTGGTCGTCGCCGGCTAATCTCCGGCCAGCTGACGTGGCTGGCTTAATTAGCCACTAACCACCGCATCGTGTCACAGACAGCCGGGCCCCACCGCCTAACTAACCGGCTAACTAAAATAGATTAGGTTTAATCTAATTGCAGTGGCCCCACGCGTCAGCTTTGACCGCGCTGACGTGGCCTTTGACCCGGCCCCACCTGTCATTGACACTAACTAGCCCTGTGCCACTGACGTGTGGCCCCCACATGTCAGGTTTGACCTGGACCCGCCCTGTTGACCTGATGACGTCAGGATAAGGTCATGCTGACGCAATAATTCCTTTCTGGAATTAAAATAAATTAGGAAATAATTTATAAATTCCAGAAAATTGTATAAACTTCTAAAAATCATAGAAATTCAACCGTAACTCCAAATTAAATAATTTATATATGAAAAATTATCAGAAAAATTCAAGGAATCCATCTGTACCATTTTCATGCATGTTAGAACAACTTATCACTACTGTTTAGGGCAAATGAAGTGAATGGCATTAAATAACCACATATGGAGTTTGAATTTGAATCTTGGATTCAAACCAACTTCATTTAATCTGGTTTTAGGTGCATTAGCCCAAAACACATTCATATTGCCATGTCATAGCATGCATCATATTGTGCATTGCATTGATCGTGTTTTTTCTGTATTGCCGGTATTTGTCCCCTCTCGATAGACGTGTACCGACGATGTGATCGATGACACCGATGAAGAGCTATATTATCTTCAGAAGTGCCAGGCAAGCAAAACCCCCTTGTTCATTCCGATAAAATCCCACTCTCTCGCTCCTGCTCTCTTTTACTGCATTAGGACAATAATGACATATTTGTTACTTGCTGCGGTAGCTGAACCCCTTTATCCTTTGCATGACCTGTCATTGCCACAGTAAATAGATGAAACCCACTAGCATGAGTAGGAGTTGTTTGAGCCCTGTTGTGCCTACTCATTCATGCTTGTTTGTCATGCCTGCTACTGCTTAGAGTTGAGTCAGGTCTGATTCATCGAGGATGAATCAGAGGTGTGTGAACATGTCCTACTATGTGTGAGCTAAGTGTGTGAACACGATTTGGTAAAAGGTGTCGGTGAGAGGCCATGTAGGAGTACATGGTGGGTTGTCTCATTGAAGCCGTCCTTAGAAACTGAGTTCTGTGTTTGTGATCCATGATTCAGCTACTACCATGCATTGGGCCCTGAAATATGACCCCGCTCGACTTCTTATTCACCCTAGTCCTCTGTCCAGGAGTTGCAAGTAGTTTCTGGTGTTTGTAGCTTACTGGAGGCCGTGGACAGTGCTGACCGTAGGGGTGGGCTGTGATGCGGTAGGTACGTGGCACGGTGTACCGGATGCCCGTTTGGTATCTCGGGAACCCTGTTCACATCGTTTGGGGCTGTGAGCGAAACTCCGGCCGGATCTCCTCATGGATGGAACCCGAATAGGCGATAAACCTGGACTAGAGACTTGAGTGTTTAGGTAGGTCGTGGTCTACACCCACGTCGGCTTTCGCTTGAAGTCTGCCGAGCACATGTCGTGTGCAGACGCTAAGTGGTGGAAACATGTATGAAGAAGTACACCCCTGCAGGGTTAACATCATCTATTCGAATAGCCGTGTCCGCGGTAAAGGACTTCTGGGTTGCTTATATCAGTTCATAGACAAGTGAAAGTGGATACTTTAAAATGCACAAGATAAGCGTGAGTGCTATGGATGGCGTTCTCGTAGGGAGACGGGAGCGGATCCATAGTGGTGTATTGGTTGGTGAATATGTGGACTCGTGTGCGCCACCTCAAAAGAGTTACTTGCAGTCGTAGTTCAGGATAGCCACCGAGTCAAAGCTGGCTTGCTGCAGTCAAACTCCACCATCCCCTTTGTTGATAATGATGCATGTGTAGATAGATCTGATGTAAGTCTTGCTGGGTACATTTGTACTCACGTTTGCCTATTTTATGTTTTTGCAGAGAGACTTCAGTCTCACTAGTAGTTCCGCTTGGACTTCGACGTTTAGCTTGATACCTCAGCTACGATCTTGTGCCCTCGGCAGGATCTGATAGATAGTCAGGCTTCTCAGCCTTTTTCATTTATAGATGTCTGTACTCAGACATGATAGCTTCCGCTTGTGCTTTGACTTGTATGCTCTGATTGTTGGGTCATGAGACCCATGTTTGTAATGTCTCGCTCCTCGGAGCCTATTGAATAAACTACTGAGTCGTAGAGTCATTTTGTGATGCCATGTTGTATTGCACATATCGTGCATATTGTGTGTATGTTATTGAAATGCTTGGTATGTGTGGGATCTGACTATCTAGTTGTTTATCTTTAGTAGCCTCTCTTACCGGGAAATGTCTCCTAGTGTTTCCACCGAGCCATGGTAGCTTGCTACTGCTCCGGAACACTTAGGCTGGCCGGCATGTGTCCTTCTTCGTTCCTGTGTCTGTCCCTTCGGGGAAATGTCACGCGATGAATACCGGAGTCCTGTTAGCCCGCTACAGCCCGGTTCACCGGAGTCCTGCTAGCCCAGTGCTACAGCCTGGATTCACTCGCTGATGACCGACACGTTCGATGCTGGGTCATGGATGCCTGTCCCTGTAAGTTTGTGCCACTTTGGGTTTACGACTAGCCATGTCAGCCCGGGCTCCTTATCATATGGATGCTAGCGACACTGTCATATACGTGTGCCAAAAGGCGCAAACGGTCCCGGGTAAAAGTAAGGCGACACCCGTGGGAATACCGTGCGTGAGGCCGCAAAGTGATATGAAGTGTTACATGCTAGATCTATGTGGCATTGAGTCGGGGTCCTGACAGCGTTGGTATCAGAGCTTGACTGCCTGTAGGATTACCAAGCCAAACTGATCGAAGTTGACTCTAGAAATTCTTTAGTTATATAAGGGAATTGATTGTGGGATGGAACGTAAGGCTCTTTTTACTCCTTTACCTCATGCCCTTCTGATCTGAGTCATCATCTTCTCTTCTACGGGGATTAAGAACTAGGCTATCCCTTCTTTCTATTAGGATCACGTGTTACTAATCAGTGGACTTATAAGATTGTTGGATTTAAGTCTCAGTTCAGTTCCTACTACTTCCGTATGTTAATTGTTGATCTCGAAACCTTGATATTGTGCTTCTGAGTGGTTATGCCACCATTTTTGTGAATGTCTCAAATCTCTTCTGAGCATTTACAGCCGTTATGCTGTCCGAGTCATCCCAGGTTTCTAAGTAGTCTGATGCATTTGCAAATTCCTTCCTCCCGCTTCGATGTTCCTTTGGGCCAGATTAACCACACTAATCGGTGTGTTGTGGTAATTATTACCTCGACATATATGTTGGAATTATTATTATGACCCTAGGTGTTTTTAGGGAGTCACCTAGTAACCTAGCAATGTTTTGTGTTCCCAGTGTGAAGATTCTGGCCATCATTCTCGAAAGCATCCCGTGGTGCTACTTAGTAGTAGGCATTCTACTCCTGGGTTCTGAACCCGAGATTCACTCTACTTACTTCATGTTGATAGGGTTTGCTAGTTCCTTTAGGATATTAGTAACTTTTGCATTAGTCCTCGAGGTCCATGGTATTTTTCCTTCTTCCAAATACTATGAACCGTTTATGGCAGAAGTTCTTTGAACCAAAAGATCACAACCAGAGCTCTTGATGAGTTCTCGATTCTATGTTATGACTCTGCCAGTTCTACCTTTCCGCATGGATTATCCAGAAGAAACGCTGCGCAGACGTGTGACAGAGTATCTAAAAGATCTTTAAAGATCGCCTCTTCCTCTTTAGGACCCGTACGCAGCTTTCCCTGGTATTCAGCATGTAAAATAGCCTGGAGGCTTGTCAGATCATTTGTAAAAAAATATGTTTTGACGTATCAATCAAACTATAATGGAAACAGTCTTTCGCCCAACGTACTCGGTACCGGCTTATTCCTTAATATGTATTCTTTTTTTATCGTCTGATTTCCATGTACACCTTGGTACGACCTAAATCGCCAGGGGCTCCATTCGTCCATGTAAATGTCTTAAAAATAAACCGAAACACTTTTGCGGTGTAAATTCAGCGTCACGAATTTAGCATTATATGCATCGGCTCCGAATCATGTCTTTGGTCAATAGTTGGGTTGTCCGACTCCTGTGGTTACTGCCTTACATTCCGCTTTTTAGGCTAAGGCAGTAAAGGGAGAACTACTGCGATTGTGTTTCCGGCACATCCAGATAAACACCTCCATAGAGAAAGTTGAAAACTGACTGTCATGGTGCGGCGAGAGCTGGTCAGCTATTCGGCGACTAACTACAAATCTCTTGCGATTTTGCTCGCATTATGCGAAGGACCGGTATATGCCCGATCAGGCATCTACAACACCCAAGTTCGGATAATCAAGCAACACGAGGGGTTGCGCCTATAAACCTCATTGTAAAACTCCTATGGCTAAGTGAGAGTGATAAAGCCACGTAGTCTGATTGTCTGGTTCGCTGCACTGACACCTCCTTCAAGGAAATCATGGGTTGGGTCAAGTGTGTCTAGGTGCCATTCCGAACACCCCCGTACTACCTACGTGGGGGCTGAAGCCGACGACTAACCAACTCTCAGATACCGTAAATGGCCGCACAGGAGCAAAGGATTTCAAAATAAAACAAGCAACACATTACGCATAAGCCTTGTTTTATAATACAAAGTACGGGCATTACAGGTACATTCATTCGAAAATAGTGTCCTTTGAACACTGGCCCTCTACAATGCGGGAACCCTCCAAGACTTCATCGAAATACCGCTCAGGCGTGCGGTGCTCTTTTCCCGCGGGCGGTCCCTTGGTTGCCATCTTGATAGCGTTCATCTTCGCCCACTACACCTTGACATGGACGAAGGCCATCCGGGCACCTTCAATAGAGGTCGACCGCTTTATGACATCAAGCCGGGGGCAAGCACTGACGAGCCTCTTCACGAGCCCGAATTAACTGCCGGGTATGGGTTCGGCTGGCCAAAGCCGGACTATAACATCCTTCATGGCCAGTTCGGCCACCCTATGCAGCTCGGTCAGTTGTTTCAGCTGATCACTGAAGGGCACCGGATGCTCTGGTGCAAGGTACTGCGACCAGAACAACTTCTCCGTTGAACTCCCCTCTTCGACTAGGAAGAACTCCACAACATCGGCAATATTCCGGGGTAGATCCACAAACGCCCCTGGAGAGCTCCAAACGCGGGTCAGTAATATGTATCTCCTCCTTACATATTTGCTTTGCATGTTCAAAACCTTACCCACCGCGATCTACTTTGCTTCTTGGATCTCCCGACAGGTGCCTTGGGCTTCAACCCGGGCTGCCTTCATGCTCTGGAGGGCCTCAACAAGTTCGGAATCTCGATCTAAAAGCTTGCGCTCTACGAACTCTCATTTGCCTATGGCATCCTTGAGCTCTTGCTGAACTTCCTCCACCCGTGATTCATACTTTTGGCGGGCGGCTCGTTCCCCCTCCACCTCCTTCTTGGCCTCGACCAGCGCGTTCTTGAGGGTCTCGACTTCAGATGTGTCAACTGTGGGCATAATTACAAAACTCAGCAAGATAGCACAACAACAAGCCATATCATGTCAAATGTGAATCACGTACCTTGCTTCTCCGCCAACAGTTTGTTCGTGCGGATGAGCTCTTCATTGGCCCGCTCCAGCCGCCGCTTTAGTTCGGAAACTTCATTGGCATGGGCGGCTGCCGCCAACTTCGACGCCTGTTTGTTCAAATACACATGTATGTTAATCTCCTGCGAAGTATTCGATCTTCTGTTCGCCTTTTTCTTCGCGAACGCCGAATGGAGTCTCATGGGCTACTGACTATACACAGGCATTCTATTTATTTAAACCATGTACCTCGAAGCCTGTCAGAAGGCTAGTATAGGTCTCGTTCAATCCGCTCTTAGCGGACCAAACCTTTTCAACCATCGCACCCATAAGGGTACGATGTTCTTCAATGGTGGAGGCACTCTGAAGCACTTCCATCAGAGTGTCCGGCGCCTCCAGATTGACAGAGGTCGCCGGAGGAGTCGACACACCCCCTTCTTTTGAAGGAGGCTGCTCGCCTGATTCCAGAGCCGTAGTGGCCTCCGGAATGATATTTGGTTGGGGGCCGAATTGGGCATGGCCCTGTTGCCAGTCTCCACGGGGGTTCACTCCCCCATGTTTTCAGCTGTAGAGGTATTGCCCTCTGACGCCACATTGACGGTTCCCCGCACCTCTCCGTGTCCTGGAGAGGCCCTTCGGGACAACACTTCGGTGTTGTCCTTAGCAGTGGGTGGAGAGGCCGGTGAGGCGACTCGCTCTCCATCATGTCAGAACCCAGCGAATTACGAGAGGATAATGATCGCTGGGGGAGATCACGGGCCGGACTGCGATACATGATTCTGTGCGTTAGAATCACAAGGCATAAAGCCGGATATATACATTATCCTTAAAAACTTACGATTCGGCCGAAGGCTTCGGCCTGGGGTTCCATTCAGGGACAGCTTCGGCGTCTGAAAGGGAGAGTTTCCCATTGTTGGATGCTTCCGCCTCTAGATCTGTGGAAGCTCCTGTAACACCCCGAATGTAACTTGCCATATTTGTAACTCCGACTATGCCATTTCCGGCTTTAAGTTATGAGATTCCCTTCGTGGTTGGGTTTTGTCTTCGTTTTGCATTTTGTTCATGTCATGCATTTCATATCATGTCATCATGTGCGTCGCATTTGCATACGTGTTCGTCTCTTGCGTCCGAGCATTTTCCCCGTTGCCCATTTTGTAATCCGACACTCCTACGTGCACCAGCGTACCCCTTTTGTCTCTTTTCATAAGCGGGTGTTGAACGTTCTCGGACCGAGATTTGCCAAGTGGCCTTGGTACTCCACCGATAGATCGCCTGTCAAATTTCGTCCCATTTGGAGTCCGTTTGATAATACTCCAACGGTTAACAGGGCAACCGCGAAAGCCTCTTTTGTGTTGCAGCCCAACACCCCTCCAAAACGGCCCAATAACCCATCTAAACCACTCCCATGTCCTCCGTCGTCGGATCACGATCGTGTGGGCGAGAAAACTACACCTCTTTTGGACACTCCTACCTCCTCCTACCTATAAATAGGTGCCCCTCCCCGATTTTTCGCGCAGATGAACCCTAGATCCACCCTCCTCGCACCACCGGACATGTCCGCCTGGCGACCGGACACGTCCAGCCGCCGCCCGCACCCAATCTAGCGCCGCCACCTGACACGCGGACCTTCCCCGCCGCCGCGGCCCAGGGCAGGCCCGCCCAGACCCGATCCGCCCCACCACCACCCGCGCACAGCGCCGCCGTCCGTGCCCTCGCACCGCATCGCCGCCCGCCGTCTTGCCCCGCACCGGCCGGCGAGCCGACCGGCGCGGCGCCGTTCCACGCGCCGCCGCTCGCCACTGCCTCACCTCGCCGGCCCTCACCGCGCCTCGCCACCTTCACGCCGCCGCCCACCGCCGACGTCGCCGGAGCCGAGCTTCCTCACCCCTGCCGCCTCAAGCTCCACCTCCCTCCATCGCCGGAGCATCGCCGGAGGTCGCCGTTATCGCCGGCGTCCGCCTCGTCACCGGATCCGGTGGATCGGGACGAGATCCACCGGGATCCCATCCAAACACCCCATCCACGCCGTACCTCTCCATCCCGAATCTCTCCGTCCAGTTTTCGGAGGTTGATTTCTTCTAAGTCCTTAACATTGTATGCCCCTGTTCATTTCATCATATCTCGGTGATCATAGATCTATTTCATGCATATAAGATATCAAAATGTTCATTGGGAGATGCTCTTCATTTCATTACATTGTGGCATGCTTGTTTGAGTTCATCTGGGTGCCCAAATCATTGATGCAAGAGTGCTATAAATTGTTTACTGCTGCTACTTATCAGTTTATGGTGATTTGTCATTTTTGTCACATTTGATGTGGGCTTCATATGGGCATGAGCTCTACATGTGCTTTGAACTATGCCATGCCATCTTTACATGGGTCCTTGCCATGTATTTTTGTGATCTTTCTGGTGACTAGCACAAGCATGCAAACTAGGCCTCGTGATATTGCTGTTTTCAGGGACTTAGAATTCTGCTAAGTCATTTTCCTGTTGTTATTTTGATGCCATGTAAACATGATGCTATAGTGAGATCCATGCTTGTTTTGAGTATCTTCAGTAAGGGTGTTTTGGACATATGGTTATTCTCTATCCATCCATGCCCCTGTTTGCAATTATGGAGTGCCCGAGCATGTCTTGATCTTGCTCTACTTTTGCTATAAAATGTTCCTGGCAGATTGTTTACATGTTAATCAATTTCGCCATGGTTGTTGCCAGTGATCCATGCATGCTATGAACTTGCTCTTGCCATGGTTAGCTTCATGAACATGTCTTCTTGCTGTTGGTATGCTTATATTGTCATGCAATGCTTTGTGATGAGTGATTTGAGCTCGCAAAGTTGCCTTCATAACTCTGATTATGCCATGCTCTGTTTTCTGTTAAGTCTGAAACTGTTAATAAAACTTCTATGTTTACATGGGTGCCATCATATCTTCTGTGCCTTTTTGGCTCATGATTAGTAAGGGACTTTTGTTCTATGCATTTATTAGATTCATGCCATGCCTTGTATTGCTATGATATGTTCCTGTAGTATGTTGTTTGCTTGCTCTAAACATGGCTTCCTAATGTTATTTCTGGTATGTTAGTATTTTCACTAAGTCTGTGAAGCTGATATCTTTTGCACTTTTGCCATGCTTTTTTGGACCTATTCTAGTGTGGTTTAGCCGTAGCTCAGTGTTCATGTTTTTTCAAGCATCTTGAGAACATCACTGCCATATGATTTGTTGCTATGTTGGAGTGCAGTAGCTTAGTTTCTTGTTGCATTCTAGGTGGCATCATGCTGTTAATCGCAGAATTGTGCCATTATTGTTTTGCTTGCCATTTGCAAACCGTGCATCCATTTCCGGTGATCTCTATATCGATTTTGACCGAAATCATCTCATCTTTCTAGCGGCACACTTGGTTTGCCAAGTTGATGCCTTGTTCATTCTTTCCCTTACGAAGCACACATATGCATTGCATATCATGTCTTGCATATCATGTCATGTTTTGCATCATGTTGCTTGTGCATTGCACCGTGATTGATTGTTGGTCCTTTGCTTGTGTTCTTGCTTTGGGTAGAGTCGGGAGATGAGTACGTGATCGAGGAACCTGTTGAGTACGCTAACGAGGATCAAGCTTTCATCAACCCTGAGAACTTTGCAGGCAAGATGACCATACCCTCGAAATCACTTCTATCTTTGCTTGCTAGTTGTTCGCTCTATTGCTATGCCGCGCTACCTACCACTTGCTATATCATGCCTCCCATATTGCCATGTCAAGCCTCTAACCCACCTTTCCTAGCAAACCGTTGTTTGGCTATGTTACCGCTTTGCTCAACCCCTCTTATAGCGTTGCTAGTTGCAGGTGAAGTTGAAGTTTGTTCCTTGTTAGAACATGGATATTGTTGGGCTATCATTATTATCTCTTATTTACTTTAATGCATCTATATACTTGGTAAAGGGTGGAAGGCTTGGCCTTATGCCTGGTGTTTTGTTCCACTCTTACCGCCTTAGTTTCCATCATACCGGTGTTATGTTCCTTGATTTTGCGTTCCTTACGCGGTTGGGTGTTATGGGAACCCCTTGACAGTTCACCTTGAATAAAACTCCTCCAGCAAGGCCCAACCTTGGTTTTACCATTTTCCACCTAAGCCTTTTTCCCTTGGGTTTCGCGGACTCTAGGGTCATCTTTATTTTAAACCCCCAGGCCGGTGCTCCTTTGAGTGTTGGTCCAAACTAGGCGATGTCCGGCGCCCCCTGGGAAACTAGGGTCTATGCCAACCCGACGTCTGGCCCATCCGATGTGCCCTGAGAACGAGATATGTGTAGCTCCTATCGGGATTTGTCGGCACATTCGGGCGGCTTTGCTGGTCTTGTTTTACCATTGTCAAAATGTCTTGTAACCGGGATTCCAAGACTGATCGGGTCTTCCTGGGAGAAGGAAAATCCTTCATTGACTGTGAGAGCTTGTGATGGGCTAAGTTGGGACACCCCTGCAGGGTTTTGAACTTTCGAGAGCCGTGCCCGCGGTTATGGGCAGATGGGAATTTGTTAATATCCGGTTGTAGAGAACTTGACACTTAACTTAATTAAAATGAATCGGCCGCGTGTGTAGCCGTGATGGTCTCTTTTCGGCGGAGTCCGGGAAGAGAACTTGGTCTTGTGTTATGCTTGAATGTAAGTAGTTTCAGGATCACTTCTTGATCACTATTAGCTTCTCGACCGTGTGTTGCTTCTCTTCTCGCTCTCTTTTGTGTAAGTTAGCCACCATATATGCTTAGTGCTTTGCTGCAGCTCCACCTCACTACCCCTTTCCTACCCTTAAGCTTAAATAGTATTGATCTCGTGGGTGTGAGATTGCCGAGTCCCCGTGACTCACAGATACTTCCAAACAGATGCAGGTGCCGATGATGCCAGTGTAGGGGACGCTACCGAACTCAAGTGGGAGTTCGATAAGGATTCGGGCCGTTACTATGTTTCTTTTCCGGATGATCAGTAGAGGAGCCCAGTTGGGGCGATCGGGGATCTGGCAATTGGGGTTGTCTTTCTTTATTTTGGTTCCATAGTCAGACCTTTGATTGTACCTTGGATGATGTATGTATTATTTATGTATTGTGTGAAGTGGCGATTGTAAGCCGACTCTTTATCCCTTTCTTATTCAGTACATGGGATGTGTAAAGATTACCCCTCTTTCAACAGACCTACCATGCGGTTATGCCTCTAAGTCGGGCCCCGACACGTGGGAGATATAGCCGCATTGTGGGTGTTACAAGTTGGTAATCAGAGCCTTCCCCGACTTAGGAGCCCCCTGCTTGACCGAATCACTGACGTTGTTGATTCTAGAAGTAAATGTTTTGAGTCTTAGGATTGTATATATCGGAGAGTAGGATTCTTTTTACTCCTCAGTCCCTTCGTCGCTCTGGTGAGGCCTCCTGATGTAGAGTTTTGACTCTTCTCTTCTCAAATTTCACTAAAAAAAATTTAGGATCACGCGGGTATTTTGGAATCGTTCCTATGGTTTTGTGACGAGAACATTGTTCTTGGTGCCTCCTGACATTTAGGGGTTGTGGCAGTGTCCTAGGGAGTTGAGCTCCGAGGTGTTGTCGTCACAATTTTATCGTTGTAGTTCTGGAATACCTGAGTTCACCGACATAGAAAATCTCTTTTATGCAGTTGTTGGCGAGATAACCTCGACGCCACCCAGTACTAGGGCGGGATTTCGGGAGTATTGCCATAACTTGTATAACAGATGCTTTTCGAAGGTTGAGGTACATGATTTCTGAAGGTTTCTTGGTTATGTGTTGAAGGATGGATACAGATGGGTGTAGGATTTGCTAGTTTTGGGTGAGATATTATGCTTCCCCTGTATCCCCAACACCTGATTGCATAACCAGAAAGTTTCAGGAGTTTCATAGGTGGGAATTCAAGTAGCTCTAGTATTTCTTCCCGCAGATATTTGGTTTGTGATTGGGTAATCCTTACCACTTATTTGTTCATATCCGTACCTTGTTGCTTTATTTCACCTACCTTTTTCTAAGTGGCTTCTCAATTTATGGAAGTGTGATGATTTACTTTGGAATTCATTTGTTCATTCTTGTTCGAATGTTAAGGCTATATGTTGCAATTTCGATCCATTGATTCAGCTTGAATATATGTCTTTCAAGATGCTAACGGATGTCAACCTCTTCAGGATGGCTCCTCCAACGCGTCAGAATCCGGACTCTCCGCCACCACCTCCACCTTCGGAGGCATGGCAAGCTGTCATGGCAGCCACCAACACCAACATTCAGATGCTTTTGCAACTCTTGCAAGAGCGCAACCAAGGGCAAGGCAACCAAGGAAATCAAGGCCAAGGCAACAATCAGCCTCAGTTTGCTACCCTCAACCAGTTCCTCGCAAACCAGCCCAAGTCCTTCAGCAACTGGGTCAAGGCCACAGACGCTAACGACTGGCTCGTGGATATCTGCAAACATTTTGAGTGTAGCAATGTCAGGTCTGAGGACTTTGTCAAGTTTGCTTCATTTCAACTCAAAGACCAAGCTCCTAAGTGGTATCAACAATACAGAGATTCCAGAGGAGCTCGTGTGGTTACCTGGGATGATTTCCGTCGAGACTTCAAAGCTCATAACATCCCACTGCTACCTCTTGAGCTTGCGTTGGATTTCCCCGAAGAGGAAGGGATGATGCAGCAGAGTAGCGTAAGTATTTCCCTTAGTTTTTGAGAACCAAGGTATCAATCCAGTAGGAGGCCACGCTCAAGTCCCTCGTACCTGCACAAAACGATAGCTACTCGCAACCAACGCGATTAGGGGTTGCCAATCCCTTCACGGTCACTTACGAGAGTGAGATCTGATAGATATAATATTTTTGGTATTTTTGGTATAGATATGCAAACTGAAAAGTAAAAGCAAAGTAAAAAGCAAAGCGAGATTAAAGTGATGGAGATTGATATGATGAGAATAGACCCGGGGGCCATAGGTTTCACTAGTGGCTTCTCTCAAGAGCATAGGTATTCTACGGTGGGTGAACAAATTACTGTTGAGCAATTGACAGAATTGAGCATAGTTATGAGAATATCTAGGTATGATCATGTATATGGGCATCACGTCCGTGACAAGTAGACCGAAACGATTCTGCATCTACTACTATTACTCCACTCATCGACCGCTATCCAGCATGCATCTAGAGTATTAAGTTAAAAACAGAGTAACGCTTTAAGCAAGATGACATGATGTAGAGAGATAAATTCATGCAATATGAAATAAACCCCATCTTGTTATCCTCGATGGCAACGATGCAATACATGCCTTGCTGCCCCTTCTGTCACTGGGAAAGGACACCGCAAGATCGAACCCAAATCTAAGCACTTCTCCCATGGCAAGAACTACCAATCTAGTTGGCCAAACCAAACGGATAATTCGAAGAGACTTGCAAAGATAACCAATCATACATAAAAGAATTCAGAGAAGATTCAAATATTATTCATAGATAGACTTGATCATAAACCCACAATTCATCGGTCTCAACAAACACACCGCAAAAAGAAGATTACATCAAATAGATCTCCACAAGAGAGGGGGAGAACTTTGTATTGAGATCCAAAAAGAGAGAAGAAGCCATCTAGCTACTAACTACGGACCCGAAGGTCTGAAATAAACTACTCACACTTCATCGGAGAGGCTATGATGATGTAGAAGCCCTCCGTGATGATGGCCCTCTCCGGCGGAGCTCTGGAACAGGCCCCAAGATGGGATCTCGTGGATACAGAAAGTTGCGGCGGTGGAATTAGATTTTTTGCTCTTCTTCTGATCGTTTGGGGGTACGTAGGTATATATAGGAGGAAGGAGTACGTCGGTGGAGCACCGAGGGGCCCACGAGGCAGGGGGCGCGCCCTAGGGGGGTGGGGGCGTCCCCCACCCTCGTGACCGCCTCTTTGACTCCTTGGAGTAGGGTCCAAGTCTCCTGGATCACGTTCGGTGAGAAAATCACGTTCCCGAAGGTTTTATTCCGTTGGACTCTGTTTGATATTCTGTTTCTCCGAAATACTAAAATAGCAAAAAACATCAATTCTGGGCTGGGCCTCCAGTTAATAGGTTAGTCCCAAAAATAATATAAAAGTGGAAAATAAAGCCCAATATAGTCCAAAACAGTAGATAATATAGCATGGAGCAATCAAAATTTATATATACGTTGGAGACGTATCACCCACCAAGTGTTGCTGAGAGCAAGCGTGAGGAGTTCCGCAATCTCAAGTAAGGCAGCATGTCCGTGTATCAATACAATATCCAGTTTCAGAGACTCGCTCGCTTCGCTAAACAAGACGTTCCTGATGAAAAGAGTATGATTTATCAATTCAGAGGTGGCCTCAGAGAAGATCTGCAATTAGCTCTTGTGCTTCTCGAGCCAACTAAGTTTGATGAATTCTACAACATGGCACTAAAGCAAGAAGCTGCTCAGCTCAAGTGTGAGGCATCTAAGAAGAGAGTCACGGATGCCGTTCAATCTTCTTCTTCAACTCAAGTGGCAGCTAAGCAACAGAAGTTCTGGTTTCCTCCTCCTCCTCCTCCGTTCCGTCAGCCCTACCAGCAGAAGAGCAAAGGTGGCAGTGGATCTTCCCACCCACCCAACCTAGGCTATCAGAACAAAGCTCAGTCTCATACTCCAAGGTCAAGTGCTCCTTATCACTATCCACTCTCAGAGGTTACTTGCAACAAGTGTCAGCAGAAAGGGCACTATGCAAACAAGTGCTTCAACCAAAGGCGCCTTCGACCTCCTCCTCATGTGAGATCTTCCAGCAATGCAGTGGTCAAGCATAATTCCAAGTTGGCAAAGGTCAACATGATGAACACAGCTCAGACAGAGGATTCTTCATAAGTGATCATGGGTAATCTTCCAGTCAATGACTTTCCTGCTAAAGTTCTTTTTGATACTGGTGCATCACATTGTTTCATTTCAAGACCATTTGCATCTAAGCATGAGTTGCCTTTCCAAGATTTGCCTAGGCAGTTATTAGTTGTCTCTCCGGGTAAATTCATGAACGCAAGCTCTATGGTTCCGGATGTTTCTATCAAGATGGGCGACTATAAATTTCTGTCCTCTCCAATTGTTCTTGGTGACTCAGATATTGATCTAATTCTCGGCATGGACTGGCTTTCTAAGCATAAGGCTTAGCTTGATTGTGCTGCCAGGCAGATTCAATTGACACACTCTTCTAAGGATGTCATCATCTATGCCGCTCATGACGAAACCATTCGGCTGTTTTCTCTCAATGAGAAGGGCGAGTTGAATGCCATCTCTCAGATTCAGTCATTTGTTAATATCAAGACGTCTTTCCAGAAGAGCTTCCGGGAATGCCTCCTCACCGGCAAGTTGAATTCGTTATCGATCTGGAGCCTGGCACGGAACCTGTTTGCAAACGTCCTTACAAGCTTGGACCAGAGGAGTTGAAGAAACAACTCGATGAACAAGAGCGTATGGGTCTGATCAGACCGAGTTCATCTCCATGGGGTTGTGGTGTTCTTTTTGTCAAGAAGAAGGATGGAACGGAATGACTCTGCGTCGACTACCGTCCATTGAACAGGAAAACAATAAAGAACAAGTATCCACTCCCTAACATCAATGAGCTTTTCGAGCAACTTAAAGGTGCCCAAGTATTCTCCAAGCTTGACCTCCTATGGGTTATCATCAGATTCGCATTCATGAACAAGATATCCCCAAGACAGCATTCAGAACAAGCTATGGTTCTTATGAATATACCGTCATGTCTTTCGGCCTTGTCAATGCTCCTCCAATGTTCTCTCGCATGATGAACTTCATCTTCAACCCTTACACAAATGATTTCGTCTTGGTGTATCTTGATGATATTTTTGTCTTTTCCAAGAATAAGGAGGATCATGCCAAGCACTTGAGATTGGTACTCGACAAACTCAGAGATCATCAATTCTATGCAAAGTTTTCCAAGTGTGAGTTCTGGCTTGACGAGGTTCTATACTTTGGTCATATCATCTCCGCCAAAGGCATCGCTGTTAATCCTAAGAAGGTGTTTGCAATTGTGAATTGGGAACCACCTCAGAATGTGAAGCAGCTCCGCAGTTTTCTTGGGCTTGCAAGCTATTGTCGAAGATCCGTTGAGAATTTCTCTAAGATTGCAAAGCCTCTTTCCAACCTCCTCCAGAAGCATGTCAAGTATGTCTGGACGCCTGAGTGTGATGTTGCTTTCAACACCCTCAAAGATAAGCTGGTCACAACTCCTGTCTTGACTCCTCCTGATGAATCCAAGCCTTTTGAAGTTTTCTGTGATGCCTCCCTGCAAGGTCTCGGTGCTATGTTAATGCAAGAGAAGAAAGTTGTGGCTTATACCTCTCGTCAGTTGAAGCCCAATGAAAGCAACTACCCCACTCACGACCTCGAGTTGGCGGCAGCTGTCCATGCATTATTAACGTGGAGACATCTCTTGTTGGGAAGGAAAGTGGACATCTTCACTGATCATAAGAGCCACAAGTACATCTTCACTCAAACCAACCTCAACCTCAGACAGACTCATTGGGTCGAAATGATTCAAGAATACAATCCGAGTACTGAATATACTCCAGGCAAGGCCAGTGTCATTGCAGATGCTTTGAGCAGGAAGGCTTATTGCAACAGCCTAATTCTCAAGCCCTTCCAACCGGACCTTTGTGAAGCTTTCCGCAAACTGAAACTCCAAGTTGTTCCTCAAGGCTTTCTTGCCAACCTCCAAGTCTCTCCTACTTTGGAATATCAAATTCGTGAGGCACAACTCCTGGATTCCATGGTGAAGAAGGTGAAAAATGGGATTGCCAAGAGCCAACCCAAGTACAAGTGCTATCGCATTGATGACAAAGATACTCTATTCTTCGAGGATCGAATTGTCGTTCCTAAAGGCGATCTAAGGAAAGTCATTATGAACAAGGCTCACAATTCCCTCCTATCCATTCATCCTGGAAGTACGAAGATGTACCATTACCTCAAGTAGTCGTATTGGTGGACTCGAATGAAGCGAGAGATCGCTCAATTCATGAACGAATGTGATGTCTGAAGAAGGGTGAAAGCGGAACACCAATAGCCAGCTGGTCTCCTCCAACCTCTTGCTATTCCAGAATGGAAGTTTGACCATATTGAGATGGACTTCGTGACTGGATTTCCCAAGTCCAAACGTGGAAATGATGCTATCTTTGTTGTCATCGACAAGCTTACTAAAGTGGCTCATTTCCTTCCAATCAAAGAATCTACCACAACAGCTCAGCTGGCAGAGCTATACACCTCCAGGATTGTCTCCCTGCACGGCATTCCGCAATTGATATCTTAAGATCGTGGAAGAATTTTCACTTCTAAGTTCTGGGACTCCTTCCACAAGGCCATGGGCACCAACATTCGCTTAAGCACAGCGTTCCATCCTCAAACTAGTGGTCAAGTCAAGCGAGTAAATCAAATCCTTGAAGATATGCTTAGGGCTTGTGTCATTTCCTTCGGTATGAAGTGGGAAGATTGTCTTCAATATGCCGAGTTCTCCTACAACAACAGTTTCCAAGCGAGTTCGAGCAAGGCCCCATTCGAGATTCTCTATGGCAGAAAGTGTCGTACTCCTCTTAATTGGTCAGTGGCTGGTGAACGCCAACTTCTTGGCAATGACTTAATCTCAGAGGCTGAAGAAATGTGCAAAGTCATCCGCGAAAATCACAAAGCCATGCAATCGCGCCAGAAGAGTTACAATGATAGCAAGCACCGTGACTTGGCTTTCGAGATCGGAGACCATGTCTACCTCCGCGTCTCTCCAATGAAAGGCACTCGTCGCTTCGGTATCAAAGGGAAGCTTGCCCCTAGATATGTGGGTCCTTTTAAGATCATTGGTAAAAGAGGCGACCTCGCCTATCAACTTGAGCTTTCGTCCAACTTCGCAAATGTGCACGATGTGTTTCACGTGTCACAGCTTCGCAAGTGCTTCAAGACTCCTGAGCGCACCATCAACTTTGAAGAGATTGATCTCCAAGAAGATCTGTCTTATCATGAGCATCCCATTGCTATTCTTGAAGAAACTGAGCGCAAGACTCGCAACAAGTCTATCAAATTCCTAAATGTGAAGGGGTCACATCATTCCGATCGAGAAGCCACCTGGGAACGCGAGGACCACCTCCGTTCCGATTATCCGGAGTTCTTTCAGTCCTAGATCTCGGGACGAGATCCTTTCGTAGTGGTGGAGTGTTGTAACACACCGGATGTAACTTGCCATATTTGTAACTCCGACTCTGCCATTTCCGGCTTTAAGTTATGAGATTCCCTTCGTGGTTGGTTTTTTCTTTGTTTTGCATTTTGTTCATGTCATGCATTTCATATCATGTCATCATGTGTGTCACATTTGCATACGTGTTCGTCTCTTGCATCCGAGCATTTTCCCCGTTGTCCGTTTTGCAATCCGACACTCCTACGTGCACCAGCGTACCCCTTTTGTCTCCTTTCGTGAGCGGGTGTTGAACGTTCTCGAAATGGACCGAGATTTGCCAAGTGGCCTTGGTACTCCACCGGTAGATCGCCTGTCAAATTTCGTCCCATTTGGAGTCCGATTGATACTCCAACGGTTAACCGGGCAACCGCGAAAGCCTCTTTTGTGTTGCAGCCCAACACCCCTCCAAAACAGCCCAATAACCCATCTAAACCACTCCCATGTCCTCCATCATCGGATCACGATCGTGTGGGCGAAAACTACACCTCTTTTGTACACTCCTACCTCCTCCTACCTATAAATAGGTGCCCCTCCCCGATTTTTCGCACAGATGAACCCTAGATCCACCCTCCTCACGCAGCCGGACATGTCCGCCCAGCGACAGGACACGTCCAGCCGCCACCCGCACCCAATCTAGCGCTGCCACCTGATACGTCTCCGTCGTATCTATTTTTGCAAACACTTTTGCCCTTGTTTTGGACTCTAACTTGCATGATTTGAATGGAACTAACCCGGACTGACGCTGTTTTCAGCAGAATTGCCATGGTGTTATTTATGTGTAGAAACAAAAGTTCTCGGAATGACCTGAAACTTCACGGAGATTATTTTTGGAAATAATAAAAAATTCTGGCAAAAGAACACAACCAGGGGGCTCACACCCTAGCCACGAGGGTGGGGGGGGGGGGGCGCCTGCCCCCTGGGCGCGCCCCCTACCTCGTGGGCCCCCTAGAGCTCCTCCGACCTCAACTCTGTCGGCGTTCTGGGAACGAGGGTCCCCAGACTTGCCTGCCTGCGGCCTGCGGCATGGCTCAAAGGGGGGCCCCAGCATGGCCCATCTTCACCAACACAGACCCAAGACCCTAGCGAGGGGCCAAGCCTCGCGGGGCGGACGACGCGGAGCTTCCTCAGGCACGGCCTCATCAGGCTGGCTCGCGAGGAGGCGGAAAGATCAAGGCGGGGTATCTCACGAGGTGCCCGTGACGCAAGCCATGACGACCAAGGGCGCCAGGCGGGTGCCAGCCCGCGCAGTGTCCTCCTTTCCTCTTTGGTGCAAAGGGGGCAAGCGCAGCCGCGGAGTACCGAGGCATCATGCAAAGGTTGCCATTTCGGTGCAACAAGACCAAGACCAGGAGGACTACAAGACGGAGGTCATCATGGAGCCCAAGACGGCTTCACCGCCAGAGCTTTGTGCAGGCGAAGACTACTTTTGTCAGGATAGCTGGTACTAGCTGTCCCCCTTCAAATTAGCCCGCCATTGTTGGCTCCCTTCCCGCTCGATATTTGGGAAGAGGACCAGGGCCTCTATAAATAGGACTAGCCACCATAGTAGGAGGGGGATCGAAATCCGAGAGAGAGAGAAGGGTGACTGAACTCCTCCCAGCAGTTCATCGCCCCAGCCAAGAACAGACCCTCGCGAGGCTGTTCTTCCTTGTATTGTTCATCATCATCAGCCCGAGAGGCAATCCACCACACCACACACTGGAGTAGGGTATTACACCACAACGGTGGCCCGAACCAGTATAAACCCTGTGTCTCTTGTGTTGTTCTTTCCGTAGCTTAAATCTTAGCGAGGCTGAGGGGTGCAGGTTGGTAGGAGGCGAAATCTCCACGCGCACCCCAGTGTTCAAAGCTCAAGGGTTTGCCGGAACCCGAAATCCGACATTTGGCGTGCCAGGTCGGGGTGCGCTGGAATTCGTCTTCCACTACCCCGTTCTCCTCCGACCATCGCGCCCATGTCTGACGCTCGTCGGGCCCACGCCAAGCGCTGGGCCGCTCTCACTTCCCGCGTCACCCAGACTGCTCCTGTCGGCGGGCGTCCTCGCCGTTCCCCGTCGCCTACCGTCAATGCCGCCACCGGCCCGGCGGGGGACGAGCAGCAAGCATCATCTCAGCATCCGTCCGTGCGGCAAGACGGCCGCACCGCTACTCCCTCGCTCACCCCAGCTGGTTCTTCGTCCCGCGCGCTCCGCGCGCCCATGGAGGCTCGAGCTGCGCTCATCGCGGCAAACGAGCTCCTGCGCTACCGTCCCGTCAACGACGTCTATGAAGAATGGCTCGACCGCATCGCCGAGCTCGTCCGCGCCGCAGGGGGCTCCCCTGCGCCGTCCGTTCCGCTGCACCGCACCCCGCCCCGCGCGGGCGACGAAGCTCCGGCGGCGCCCCGGCCGCCTCCTCCTCAGGAAGGCGCCATGGCTCCAAGGCGCGTGGCCCCTGGGTGGAACCCGCTCCGTCAGGTGCCAGCGCGGCAAGAGCAGAGTTGCCAAGAAGTCCCTCGCCCGCAAGAAGCTGCCCGAGCGCTCCCTGCTCCAGCACGTCACAACCATGCTCCTGCTCCCGCACGTCAAGACCCCGTGCTGCTCTCAGCTGCAGCGCGTGGGGACGTGCAAGACCAAGCTCTCCGTCACCCAAGGCCTCCCGTGGCCACAGCAGGCTACCGTGCCTTCACCACCGAGCTATGCAGCGTCGCGTGGCCCGGCAAGTTCAAGCCAGACCTGCCTCCTCGTTACGACGGCACGGCTGACCCTGCAGAGTTCCTCCAGCTCTACGAGCTGGGCATCGAAGCTGCCAACGGAGACGAGAAGGTCATGGCGAACTGGTTTCCCATGGCGCTCAAGGACGGGGCCCGCACCTGGCTCCTGAACCTGGCTCCAGGCACGATCTCCTCCTGGGACGAGATGCGCACCCGCTTCATCGCCAACTTCCAAGGTACTCGCGACCGGCCACCCTCCGTGAGCGACATGCGCCGCATCAAGCAACAACCCGGGGAGACCCTGCAGAAGTACATCCAGCGCTTCAACAATGCACGCCTCAAGATTCCCAAGGTGACTGAGGAGGCCATCATCTCAGCCTTCTCCGACGGCGTGCGCGATGTCAAGATGAAGGAGGAGCTGGCAATGCATGAAGACATGTGCACTTCCTTGGAGCTGTTCAACTTGGCAACCAAGTGCGCCAGGGCTGAGGAAGGGCGTCTCTCCCTCCTCGAGCTGCCTGCCGCAGACCCAGAAGAGAAGAAACCCAAGGCCAAGGATGTGAAGCGCAAGGGGGCTGCCGTGCTCGCGGCAGAACCAGACACCTAGCGGGCCAGAGATCAGCCCGAACCTTCCAAGGGCAGCCGGTACTGTGTGTACCACGACCTCCACACCCACAACACCAACGAATGTCAAGAGCTCCGAGCCGTGCGAGAAGGAAGGATCGGCCGTCGCCCCGACCGCGGTGATCGGGGCTACGGTCGAGGAGGAGGAAGGAACGCAGGACACTGGGAAGACCATGGCCCGCGCCAAGGGTGGCGTGATCAACCTCGCGAGGATCGCTGGCAAGACCCGCCTCGCGAGGGAGACTGGAGGGATCAACCTCGCGAGGATCGCCTGTAAGGCAACGCAGGCCTCCCTCCGCCGCAGCCGCAGTCAAGGAGAAACGAGGACCGCCACCAGGACGAGGGGGCTGGGGGCTTCCAGGAGCCACGCGCGATCGCCTGCATCCTGGGCGGGGCTCAAGCCCCAGCCTCTCAACGCATCTTCAAGCAGTTCGCCCGCGAAGTGAATGCAGTCCTCCCCAAGCTCGAAGCCACGCGCCCTCTCAGGTGGTCGGCGTGCGCCATCACGTTCAGCTCAGCAGATCAACTCAAGTGTGCGGCTATAGCCGGAGTCCTCCTGATGCTTTGTTCCCCAATCATCAGCAACATGGTGGTCACCAGGACCCTCATCGATGGCGGGGCAGGGCTCAACGTCCTGTCTGTGGAAACATTCAACAATCTCCAAGTGCCCTACAGCCAGCTTCAGCCAACCAAGCCTTTCTCCGGAATCACCGACGGCTCCACGGTCCCGATTGGGCAGGTCCGCCTCCCTATCACCTTCGGGGCACGCGACAACTACCGCACCGAGCTAATCGACTTCGACGTCGCTCACATTCGCCTGCCATACAATGCCATCCTTGGGTACCCAGTGCTGGCCAAGTTCATGGCCGTAACTCACCACGGCTACAACGTCCTCAAGATGCCAGGAAGTGGCGGAGTCATCACAGCGCCCTGTGAAGAGAAGGACGCGGTGTGTTCCCTGGAACGAGCCCTTCAGGCCGCGTCACTGGAAGACCCAGATCGCGGAAGAAGGAGGCTTCCCGAGGCCGCCCCCAAGAAGAAGACATCGTCTGGCCCGGCCCCTCAGGAGGCAGGCCCCTCTGGGCCCGTTCCTGCCCAGGGGGAACATCCTTCCATCGCATAGGAAAGCGCGCCCGGCACCCTCCTCAGGCAGGGCTCGGGGGCTCTCCCCTGGAGGGCCACCGACCTAGCTAGGGTCACGAGGGAGGCGCTTGGGCACCACATGGAGGCGTGTTTCGAAGCACGTTTCCCTCAAGAAGGAGCAAGGCAAGGAGAGCCAGACCCTCAGGAGTTTGTCAGCAAGGCTATTCAGGAGCTACAGGAGTCAAGAGTCATGAAAGGCGGCCCCCGCCTACCAGCAGTGGCTCCCCATCTGGGCGAGGATGGTGGGCTGCGCGTCTGCATCGACATACCAGGGCTCAACCGAGTCGCCTCTCTGGAGCGCCTCTGGCCCTCGCGAGTGGGGCGCTGCGGAGGTCCACCCCACAGCTACGTTCATATGCCTTATGGCTTGCCGAACGTGGCTGCCACGTACCAGCGCCTCATGAGGGGCATCACGGAGGCACAAGAGGCCAGGCGTTCCGCAGCCCTGGTGGAGATGGAGATGGTCCGCGAGGAGCCACCAGCGCCTCCGGAGCCTCCCGAGGCCCCTGGGCCTGGGGGCTCGTGAGGATCGGCTTCCACAGCCCACTGAGCCTGCTACACCAACACCCCTTCGTCCTCAACGTCATCAGGTGACATCTTTCAAGTTTCACTTCCAGCTGGGAGCACCCCCCGGGGCTGCATTATTCCCAGGCCGCGTGGGTTCGTCCCTGCGGCATGTATCCCTTTTATTGCATGTTGTTAGCTTACCTTGTTGGGGGCGCCCCTCGGGCTGCATCATCCCCAAGTCGCTCGGACCTGACCCAGCGGCATGTATCCCATTTGCGTTTATTTCCGGTTATGCGTTATACCCACCATGCTTGATTATTTGATGCCGGACCACGACACCTCTTCTTCTCCATGCCGACCACTTGCACGTTAAAGGGGGGGTACCTGAGCATCGCGACTCAGGGCTCTTACTAGCTCTCCAGCCCTCACCCTTTGGCCTTGTCCACGACATCGCGACCTGGCATACCAGCGACGACTGAGACCAGCTCGAGGGCCGGGACCCGAGGACGTAGAGTGCCGACATCTAACCAAATTTGTAGGGACACATCACAAGATAAGGCCCAGTGCCAGGCACAACCCGCCTAGAGGTAGGGCCCCGTGAGTCCTGCGCTGGCTCACGGGTGCCCAGATACACCTCGCCAGGCCCTACCGTGCCAGCCACGTGTCAGGGCAGGGCTGTACACGCCCCGGGGGCTCCTCCCGGAGGGGGCCCCCCTCCCACGTACCAGTGGAAGCACCATGCTCCGCGCTGGCTGACGACACTGCCGAGGAGCGGCTATGCCCGTACACATACAGAAGCGCTATGCTCCGCGCTGGTGATAAACAACTGAGGGTGGCCCCCGGGCCGCATCAACCTCAGGGAGCCCAGACCTCAGTGTCTAGCCTCATTGTAACGCCTCCCCTCGGGAGTGCCGCACGAGGGGGCTGGGCACGGGGGCTGCGCCTGGGTCACACCCAGACACACGCCGCCCAACCAGGTCCCCCCGGGCCTAATTCGTCGCGCGTCTCTCCCCGAGCGGAGCCAAGGTACGAAGGCCGTTTGAGCATCAAGGGGGACTCCTGAGCATCGCGACTCAGGAGCCTAACTGGTCACGTAGCCCCTCACTCCTTAGTTCCGAAAGGCTAACGACGGTTGAGGTATGCACGCGGTCGGGCTCTGCAGACATAGAACGGTAGATCCACCCACATCACACCTCCCTACGTGTTGTTCGTGCGCCAAGGGGGACTCCTGAGCATCGCCACTCAGGAGCCTAACTTGTCACGTAGCCCCTCACTCCTTGGCCCTGTCCTGGTTTCCGGTCGGGACCAATGTTGGGTGAGGCATGCGCGGGGCCGGGCTCTGCCGGCGTAGAACATAAGCAAGTAGGAAGGAAAAGTGCAAATTTCAAGGAATTCAAAAGCAAATATTACAGTCCACACGGTTATCTCAATGCCAAACACAAGTTTAAACGCCTCCCCGAGGCATGATACATGTGCAGGAATTAAAGGCAGGACAGGAGCCACAACGGAGTCACTTGTCGGCGGTGGAGCAGCGCGGAGTGGGTTCGCCTCATGGAGCAGTGGGGTCGGCAGCGCCTTGCTCCGGCTTGGTGCTGAAGGCCCGGAACCTCCCCAGCAGAGCCTCCGCGCGACCCTTCACGGCCTCGGCAGCGGCAGCGGCACACTCGCCGCTTACTGGCTCCAGCAGGCTGTCGAGGTCGATGCCGGGATCACGAAGGTAGATGTGGGTGAGGACCCGCGTCAGTCCTGCAGAAGACAGGACACGCGCCTCGGCCTCGGCCGTGGGGCCGAGGCCAAGGGCGACATCTTCAAGAGCGTGAACCAGGAAGGGAAGCAGCTTGGCGGGACCGTCCTAGGCGCCAGCCAGCGGGCTCTCCAGGCTGCTGTCGTAAAGCGTCCTCAGTGAGGAGCGAGCCTTCGACTCCATCTCCGTGAAGGCCACGCGGTCCTCGGAAAGAACCAGGGCCTTGTCGTCCAGCTCGGCCTTCTTCGCCCCCAACTCCTGCTCCAGCGCGCCTAGGGGGTCGCGGCGCTTCCTGAGCTTGACCTCCCTCTCCTTGACGGCCGCCTCGTGAGCCTTCACGCCTTCTTCCTGCTCTTGGCGAAGGCGGACCTCTTTTGCGAGCTGGTCCCGTAGGCCTTGCAGCTCGTCCTCCAGCGCCTTGCAGTGACCATAGACATCAACCACCTCCCCCAGGGCTGCGTCACGAGCAGCCTTCGCCTCAAGGATGGCCTGCTTCTCCTCATCGCAAGCCGTGGAGGCCTGGACCAGCACCGCCCGAATCGAAGCATCGGAGCGAACCCATCCTGAAGCCAGCTCCAAGCGCCCGGCCACCAAGCGAGGGTCGGTGCCAAGAAGATCCTGCCGCAGTCGGTCCAGCTCAGCAACAGCACAATCCAGAACGGTAGAAGGAGTCGGAGAGACAGCAGCCGGTGGAGTAGGAGGAGAAGGCGACAGCACAACCACAACATCCTGAGGTGGAGTCTGCTGCGCCCCAACGACTATAGTGGCGGCGGCAGGCAAGGGCACCTCGGGAGTCACTTGGGCCGTGGGGGCTAAGCTCGCCCCAGCCGGCTCAGCCAGGCCTCGCGAGGACGACCGGGCAGGAGAGGCCTGTGCGTCGCGGTCACCCTCCTTCGCGGGCAGAGGCGCTGCCACGGATGGAACCTCAGGAGCTCCCTTCGACTTCTTTGCTGCGGGCGCCAGCCTATCCAAGAGATGCGGACGTCAAGCCTCAGAAGCAGAGCAAGAAATAAAGACAAGAATCAAACGCTTACGGGTCGTCGCCAGTGAGCTCGAGCGGCCTCCGGCCAAATTTGAAGCCTGAAAGCCGGCTGGAAGGGTCAACCTTGGGAAGCTTGGAAGCGGAAGGTGCGTCTGCGGTCCGCCTTAGGGTCAGGGCAGACCCGCGGGAGATCAGCCCGGTCCTGTCCTTCTTCGGGATCGGGGGCAAGCTCCCGCCGTCCTGCTCGTCGTCATCCTCATCGTCATCCTCGTCATCATCGCTCAGAGAGAGGCAGAGAACGTGGGACCTGTGCCGAGGGAGGGGAGTCCTCGACTCTCCGTCAGTCACCTCGGAGTCAGGCCCTTTCTCCCGCTCCCCTCCTTCCTCCTCTTTGCTGGAGTCGTCGGAGGGCACGTCCACCGGTTCCTCGGGAGTTTCCATGGGCACGGGCCCATCCCCGTTGAAGACGGGCATGGACACCACTACCTGCTCCCAGTTGTCGCGGAGGAACAAGGGCGTAGGAGCACCCTTCAACCTCGCCACATCGCCCCCGATCAGAGATTGGAGGACAGCAGCCAGATCTCCGTCGGCCAAGGCCTCGGGGCTCGGATGGGGCCTCCACATTGGAAGTGAGTACTGCCGAAGTGGAGCCAGCTGGTGCTCCAGGAATTCTCTCAGCAGTGACGCGCCGGTCAGCTTCGCCGCCGCCATGTTGGCCGGCCTCAGATCGGCGTCCATCTTCTCCAACACCAGCTTTGCGCGGGGGTCCGCGAGCTCCGCTCGACCACAATCACTGGAGCTCGTGGGCTACTCCGTGGGCAAGATCAGCCGAGGGTGGATGCGCCCAGCATCCACCAAGACCCACTTGCTCCTGAAGCCCTCAATCCTTTTCCCGGGGTTCAAAATGGCAATGGCGCCACCGTACGCGATGAAGCTCGCGCACGCGGAAGCAGAACCACGAGAGGTCCGGAGGTAGAAGTAGTGGCGCAGCAAGGCCACTGAGGGCTGCACCCCTACGTGAGCCTCACAGTAATAGGCGAAGATTGCCAGGAGAAGGACGGAGTTGGGGTGGAGATGCAGAGCCTGTAGCTTGTAATGGTGGAGGACAGAGAAGAAGAACTAAGAGAAGGGAGGCACCAGGCCAGCAGCAATGGCACTTACGAAGGACAGATAGAAGGTGCTCCCTTGACCCTCAGGGGTGGCGGAGCCGGCCTTGAACACCTTCGCCCCGTCGATGCCCCGCGCCGCCGCCATCCGGCACAACCGGGCGAGGCTCGCCTCCGACACGTTCGGCGAGTCCAGGGCAGACGAGTACCAAGCTACGGCCGGGGGCTGACGAGGCGCCATGGCTTCCTAGGTCACGCGGTCGGAGTAGATCTGGAAATTTTGGAGGAAGGAAGGAGAGGCGCAAGAAAGGGGATCTGAGCAGCAACCGGGGAAAGCAAAAAGCAAAGACTAGGTGGATGCCGCTCCTTTATCAACTCGCGCGGTTGCTAAGGCGCTCACGTCCAATCAACCGCCACGCAGCGCCCAAGGCCGCAGGCTGTTAGGGCCCGCGGTGCTTCGCTCCTGCCCTTCCGCCTCCCCGCACAGCCAAGTCCGGGCGCGCCTTGGGCCCGGGGGCTATTGTCGGCGTTCTGGGAACGGGGGTCCCCAGACTTGCCTGCCTGCGGCGTGGCTCAAAGGGGGGCCCAGCACGGCCCATCTTCACCAACACAGACCCAAGACCCTCGAGAGGGGCCAAGCCTCGTGGGGTGGACGACGCGGAGCTTCCTCAGGCACGGCCTCATCAGGCTGGCTCGCGAGGAGGCGGAGAGATCAAGGTGGGGTACCTCACGAGGTGCCTGTGATACAAGCCATGACGACCAAGGGCGCCAGGCGGGTGCCAGCCCGCGCAGTGTCCTCCTTTCCTCTTTGGTGCAAAGGGGGCAAGTGCAGCCGCGGAGTACCGAGGCATCAGGCAAAGGTTGCCATTTCGGTGCAACAAGACCAAGACCAGGAGGACTGCAAGAGGGAGGTCATCGTGGAGCCCAAGACGGTGTCACCGCCAGAGCTTTGTGCAGGCGAAGACTACTTTTGTCAGGATAGCTGGTACTAGCTATCCCCCTTCAAATTAGCCCGCCATTGTTGGCTCCCTTCCCGCTCGATATTTGGGAAGAGGACCAGGGCCTCTATAAATAGGACTAGCCACCATAGTAGGAGGGGGATCGAAATCCGAGAGAGAGAGAGAAGGGTGACTGAACTCCTCCCAGCAGTTCATCGCCCCAGCCAAGAACAGACCCTCGCGAGGCTGTTCTTCCTTGTATTGTTCATCATCATCAGCCCAAGAGGCAATCCACCACACCACACACTGGAGTAGGATATTACACCACAACGGTGGCCCGAACTAGTATAAACCCTGTGTCTCTTGCATTGTTCTTTCCATAGCTTAAATCTTAGCGAGGCTGAGGGGTGCAGGTTGGTAGGAGGTGAAATCTCCGCGCGCACCCCAGTGTTCGAAGCTCAAGGGTTTGCCGGAACCCGAAATCCGACAAACTCCAACTCTATATATTCGTGTTGGGGAGAAAAAAATCAAGGAGAAAGATTCATCATGTTTTACGATACGGAGCCGCCACCAAGCCCTAAACTCTCTCGGGAGGGCTGATCTGGAGTCTGTTCGGGGCTCCTGAGAGGGGAATCCGTCACCATCGTCATCATCAACCATCCTCCATCACCAATTTCATGATGCTCACTGCCGTGCGTGAGTAATTCCATCGTAGGCTTGCTGGACGATGATGGGTTGGATGAGATTTATCATGTATTCGAGTTAGTTTTGTTAGGGTTTGATCCCTAGTATCCACTATGTTCTGAGATTGATGTTGCTATGACTTTGCTATGCTTAGTGCTTGTCACTAGGGCCCGAGTGCCATGATTTCAGATCTCAACCTATTATGTTTTCATGAATATATGAGAGTTCTTGATCCTATCTTGCAAGTCTATAGTCACCTTCTATGTGTTATGATCCGGCAACCCCGAAGTGACAATAATCGGGATCACTTTAGGTGATGACTATAGTTTGAGGAGTTCATGTATTCACTATGTGTTAATGCGTTGGTCCGGTACTCTATTAAAAGGAGGCCTTAATATCCCTTAGTTTCCGCTAGGACCCCGCTGCCACGGGAGGGTAGGACAAAAGATGTCATGCAAGTTCTTTTCCATAAGCACGTATGACTATATTCGGAATACATGTCTACATTACATTGATGAACTGGAGCTAGTTCTGTGTCACCCTAAGCTATGACTGTTACATGATGAACCACATCCGACATAATTCTCTATCACTGATCCATTGCCTACGAGCTTCCATATATTGTTCTTCGCTTATTTACTTTTCCGTTGCTATTGCTATCATCACTACAAAATACCAAAAACATTACTTTTGCTACTGTTACTTTTGCTATCGTTCCCACTACTATCATATTACTTTGCTACTAAATACTTTGATGCAGATATTAAGTTTCTAGGTGTGGTTGAATTGACAACTCAGCTGCTAATACTTGAGAATATTCTTTGGCTCCCCTTGTGTCGAATCAATAAATTTGGGTCGAATACTCTACCCTCGAAAACTGTTGTGATCCCCTATACTTGTGGATTATCACCACCTGTCCCGCGGACCTTCCCCCCCGATACCACCCGCGCATAGCGCCGCCGTCTGCGCCCTCGCGCTGCATCGCCACCCGCCGTCTTGCCCCGCGCCGGCCGACGAGCCGACCGGCGCCGCACCGTTCCACGCGCCGCCGCCCGCCACTGCCTCACCTCGTCGGCCCTCGCCACGCCTCGCCACCTTCGTGCCACCGCCCGCCACTGACGTCGCCAGAGCCGAGCTCCGTCGCCCCTGCTGCCTCAAGCTCCGCTTCCCTCCATCGTCGGAGCATCGCCGGAGGTCGCCGTCATCGTCGGCGTCCGCCTCGTAGCTGGATCCGGTGGATCGGGACGAGATCCACCGGGATCCCAACCAAACACCCCAGCAACGCCGTACCTCTCCATCCTGAATCTCTCAGTCCAGTTTTCGAAGGTTGATTTCTTCTAAGTCCTTAACATTGTATGCCCCTGTTCATTTCATCATATCTCGGTGACTGTAGATCCGTTTCATGCATATAAGATATCAAAATGTTCATTGGGAGATGATATTCATTTCATTCCATTGTGGCATGCTTGTTTGAGTTCATCTGGGTGCCAAAATCGTTGATGCAAGAGTGCTATAAATTATTTACTACTGCTACTTATCAGTTTATGGTGATTTGTCATTTTTGTCACATTTGATGTGTGCTTCATATGGGCATGAGCTCTACATGTGTTTTCAACTATGCCATGCCATCTTTACAGGGGTGCTTTCCATGTATTTTGTGATCTTTGTGGTGACTAGCACAAGCATGCAAACTAGGCCTCGTGATATTGCTATTTTCTGGGACTTTGAATTTTACTGTCATTTTCCTGCTGTTACTTTTATGCCATGTAAACATGATGCTACAGTGAGATCAATGCTTTTTTTGAGTATATTCAGTAAGGGTGTTTTGGACATATGGTTATTATCTATCCATCCATGCCCCTGTTTGCAATTATGGAGTGCCCTAGCATGTCTTGATCTTGCTCTAATTTTGCTATAAAATGTTCCTGGCAGATTGTTTACATGTTAATCAATTTTTCCATGGTTGTTGTTAGTGATCCATGCATGCTATGAACTTGCTCTTGACACGGTTAGCTTCATGAACATGTCTTCTTGCTGTTGGTATGCTTATCTTGTCATGAAATGCTTTGTGATGAGTGATTTGAGCTCGCAAAGTTGCCTTCATAACTCTGATTATGCCATGCTCTGTTTTCTATTAAGTCTGAAACTGTTAATAAAACTTGCTATGTTTACATGGCTGCCATCATATCTTCTGTGCCCTTTTGGCTCATGATCAGTAAGGGACTTTTATTCTATGCATTTATTAGATTCATTCCATGCCTTGTATTGCTATGTATGTTCCTGTAGTATGTTGTTTGCTTGCTCTAAACATGGCTTCCTGATGTTATTTCTGGCATGTTAGTATTTTCACTAAGTCTGTGAAGCTGATATCTTTTGCACTTTTGCCATGCTTGTTTGGACCTGTTATAGTGTGTTTTAGCCGTAGCTCGGTGTTCATGTTTCGTCAAGAAGCTTGAGTACATCACTGCCATATGCTTTGTTGGTATGTTGGAGTGCAGTAGCTTAGTTTCTTGTTGCATTCTAGGTGTCGTCATGCTGTTAATCACAGAGTTGTGCCATTATTGTTTTGCTTGCTTTGCAAACCGTGCATCCGTTTCTGGTGATCTCTATATCGATTTCGACCGAAATCATCTCATCTTTCCAGCGGCACACTTGGTTTTCCAAGTTGATGCCTTGTTCATTCTTTCCCTTCCGAAGCACGCATATGCATTGCATATCATGTCTTGCATATCATGTCATGTTTTGCATCATGTTGCTTGTGCATTGCACCGTGATTGATTGTTGGTCCTTTGCTTGTGTTCTTGCTTTGGGTAGAGCTGGGAGATGAGTACATGATCGAGGAACCTGTTGAGTACACTAACGAGGATCAAGCTTTTGTCAACTCTGACAACTTTGCAGGCAAGATGACCATACCCTCGAAATCACTTCTATCTTTGCTTGCTAGGCGTTCGCTCTATTGCTATGCCGTGCTACCTACCACTTGCTATATCATGCCTCCCATATTGCCATGTCAAGCCTCTAACCCACCTTTCCTAGCAAACCGTTGTTTGGCTATGTTACCGCTTTGGTTAGCCCCTCTTATAGCGTTGCTAGTTGCAGGTGAAGTTGAAGTTTGTTCCTTGTTGGAACATGGATATTGTTGGGCTATCATTATTATCTCTTATTTACTTTAATGCATCTATATACTTGGTAAAGGGTGGAAGGCTCGGCCTTATGCCTGGTGTTTTGTTCCACTCTTGCCGCCTTAGTTTGTGTCATACCGGTGTTATGTTCCTTGATTTTGCATTCCTTACGCGGTTGGGTGTTATGGGAACCCCTTGATAGTTCGCCTTGAATAAAACTCCTCCAGCAAGGCCCAACCTTGGTTTTACCATTTTCCACCTAAGCCTTTTTCCCTTGGGTTCCACGGACTCAAGGGTCATCTTTATTTTAAACCCCCGGGCCAGTGCTCCTCTGAGTGTTGGTCCAAACTAGGCGATGTCCGGCGCCCCCTAGGCAACCAAGATCTATGCCAACCCGACGTCTGGCCCATCTGGTGTGCCCTAAGAACGAGATATGTGCAGCTCCTATCAGGATTTGTCGGCACATTCGGGTGGCTTTACCGGTCTTGTTTTACCATTGCCGAAATGTCTTGTAACCGGGATTCCGAGACTGACCGGGTCTTCCTGGGAGAAGGAATATCCTTCGTTGACCGTGAGAGCTTGTGATGGGCTAAGTTGGGACACCCCTGCAGGGTTTTGAACTTTCGAAAGTCGTGCCAGCGATTATCGGCAGATGGGAATTTGTTAATATCCGGTTGTAGAGAACTTGACACTTAACTTAATTAAAATGAATCAACCGTGTTTGTAGCCGCGATGGTCTCTTTTCGGCGGAGTTCGGGAAGAGAACACGGTCTTGTGTTATGCTTGAATGTAAGTAGTTTCAGGATCACTTCTTGACCACTATTAGCTTCTCGACCGTGTGTTGCTTCTCTTCTCGCTCTCTTTTGCATAAGTTAGCCACCATATATGCTTAGTGCTTTGCTGCAGCTCCACCTCACTACCCCTTACCTACCATTAAGCTTAAATAGTCTTGATCTCGCGGGTGTGAGATTGGTGAGTCTCCGCGACTCACAGATACTTCCAAACAGATGCAAGTGCCGATGATGCCAGTGCAGGGGACGCTACCGAAGTCAAGTGGGAGTTCGACGAGGATTCGAGCCGTTACTATGTTTCTTTTCCGGATGATCAGTAGAGGAGCCCAGTTGGGGCGATCGGGGATCTAGGAATTGGGATTGTCTTTCTTTATTTTGGTCCTGTAGTCGGACCTTTGATTGTACCTTGGATGATGTATGTATTATTTATGTATTGCGTGAAGTGGCGATTGTAAGCCGACTCTTTATCCTTTTCTTATTCAGTACATGAGATGTGTAAAGATTACCCCTCTTGCGACAGACCTACCATGCGGTTATGCCTCTAAGTCGTGCCCCGACACGTGGGAGATATAGCCGCATTGTGGGTGTTACAGCTTCCCTTTTCTTCTTCCCCCCTTGGGGGGAGAATTCTACTCCTCCTCTTCCTCCTCGTCTTCATCATGGGAGGAGAGAGCTTTGGTGTCTTCCCATGATACGTCCGAAGCACCTTTTTGGCGAAGGCCACTCCGGGCCTCCTTGCCCTTCTTCTTGGCCTTCTTTTTCGGCGCCTGGTGAGGGAGTCCTAGACTAAGGGGTCCTCGGGCGTTCGGCCTGTCAGCCATGGGCCGGACTTATGGGCTGTGAAGATACGAAGACCGAAGACTGTACCCATGTCCGGATGGGACTCTCCTTGGCGTGGAAGGCAAGCTTGGCGACCGGATATGTAGATTCCTTTATTTGTAACCGACCTTGTGTAACCCTAGATCCACCGGAGGACTTAGTCCGGAGGGGGATATTCATTATCATAGCCATACAAGCTAAACCTCTAGGGTTTAGCCATTACGATCTTGAGGTAGATCAACTCTTGTAATACTCGTGTTCATCAATACCAATCAAGCAGGACGTATGGTATTACCTCCATAGAGAGGGCCTGAACATGGGTAAACATCGTGTCCCTTGTCTCCTGTTACCATCGACTTTAGACGCATAGTTCGGGACCCCCTACCCGAGATCCGCCGGTTTTGACACTCACATTGGTGCTTTCATTGAGAGTTCCACCGTGTCATCGACAAAAGGTTCGATGGCCCCTTCAATCGTCGATAGTAACATTGTCCAAAGAGAAACTTTCCTCCCCGGACAGATCTTTGTGTTCGACGGCTTCGCACTGCGGGCCAACTCGTTTGACCACCTGGAGCAGATCGATAGCTACGCCCCTGGCCATCAGGTCAGATTTGGGAGTTTGAACTATGTTGCGGACATCCGTGGAGATTTAATCTTCGCCGGATTCGAGACCGCGGCGGCCGGTCTCGGTCACCTTGACGAACATGACCTAAATCTGTCGTCAGACCGCATCTAGGAGATAGCTCCTGTGACCACTCTGGCCTTAGATACAGAGCACACTGCGGCATCCGAGGATTGGAAGCTCAACCCCGCCACGGAGGCTACAGATTCCCTGGCGTTGGAGCCGCACATAGACTTGATCTCACATGATACCCATGCCTCCGGAACTCCGGACTCGTCTCCGGCCGTAAGTTCCGAACCATGTGGGCCCGCGGATGCCAAACCTAATCGTTTATCGATCTTCGAATTCAGCGCCGCATACATCTTCTGGCACTCGCCTTTGGGAGACATGCTAAACTCATTAAAAAACCTGTCCTTGACGGAGGACTCACAGCCGAACTATATCCGGCCCGGACTAGGGGCTGATGTTGGAGAATTTTGCTTCCCACCCGCCACCCACTTCATAGCCACGATCGAGGTTTTGACTAACACACTTGATTACGACTCCGAGGATATCGACGATATGGACGATGATGCCAGAGAAGAAGAGGCCCAGAACCGGCCGTTCACCCACTTCATAGCCACGATCGAGGATTTGACTAACACACTTGATTACGACTCCAAGGATATCGATGATATGGACGACGATGCCAGAGAAGAAGAGGCCCAGAACCCGCCGTTCACCGGACGCTGGACGGCCACTTCCTCGTATGATGTATACATGGTGGATGCACTAAAGGAGAACAGCTGCGATGAGAAGGAAGATCCAGCTGAGGATAAACCTTCCGAAATACAATCCAAGCGCTGGCGTCAGCGGCACCGCTCTAAGTCACGCCGCGGCAAAGAGAGCAACACCGGCACACGAGAAGATAACACTCCAGAAGGCGTCGAAGACAAAAGACCCCGTTGAAACAACTAATAAACAAGATGAATGGGAAGATGGGCAGGCTAGCCCTGGTAAGCAGGCCACACATGAAGACTCATAGGACGGAAGTTATCTTCCACTCTCCGAGGATGAGGTGAGCCTCGGCACTGACGATTTCATCGTGCCTGAGGAACCTCTTGAGCAGGAGCGCTTCAAGCGTCAGCTAATCGCCACTGCAAGGAGCCTGAAAAAGAAGCAGCAGCAGCTTCAAGCTGACCAAGATCTGCTCAATGATAAATGGACCGATGTCCTAGCAGCCGAAGAATACGGCCTCAAGCACCCAACCAAAAGCTACCCAAAGCACAAATTGCTACCTCAGTTTAACGAGGAGGCATCGGAATACATACCTCCATCGTACAATGCGGCTGACCGACCAACACATGGTCGGGACAAAACGGAAACTCACGCCGAATACCAGCCAGCCCCGCCTTATCGCACAGGTAGAGGTAAATTAGCCCACAGTCATACATATGACCTCCGGCAAAACCTGAACAATAAAGCAGGACATACCAGATCAATCTACGGATCGCGAGGACGTGCCTTGACACGCGACGACGGCCACCTATTCGGACGTGACAAACTTAGTCATGCACGGGCTGAAAACCGCAGACGGACTCCATCAGAGCTACATCGCGATACGACCCGATATAGAGGCGCCGCACACCCTCATTGCTTCACTGATGAGGTCCTGGATCATGAATTCCCAGAAGGGTTCAAACCCGTGAATATAGAATCATATGATGGAACCACGGACCCCGCGGTGTGGATCAAAGACTTCATTCTCCACATTCATATGGCCCGCGACGTTGACCTCCACGCCATCAAATACCTCCCTTTAAAACTCAAGGGGCCAGCTCAGCACTGACTCAACAGTCTGCCTGCAAATTCTATTGGCATCTGGGAGGACTTGGAAGAGGCCTTCCTTGATAACTTCCAAGGTACATATGTTCGACCTCCGGACGCTGATGACTTAAGCCATATAGTTCAACAGCCCGGAGAGTCCGCCGGGAAATTCTGGACTAGGTTCTTAACTAAAAAGAACCAAATCGTCGATTGTCCGGATGCCGAAGCCCTAGCAGCCTTCAAACACAGCATCCATGATGAATGGGTCGCTCGCCACCTCGGCCAAGAAAAGCCAAAATCCATGGCAGCCCTCACGGCACTCATGACCCGCTTTTGTGTGGGCAAGGATAGTTGGTTGGCCCGTAGCAAAAACAATGCAAGCGACGCCGACACCCTTGAAGCTAAAACTAGCAAAGACAAGTCTCGACGCAATAGATACAAGCGTCGAAACAACAGTGATAACACTAAGGACACGGCAGTCAATGCCGGATTCAGGGGCTCTAAGTCCGGACAGCGAAATAAGCCGTTCCAAAAGAACAATTCAGGCCCATCCAGCTTGGACCGCATACTTGATCGTCTGTGCCAGATTCATGGCACCCCAGACAAACCACCCAATCATACAAATAGAGATTGCTGGGTTTTTAAACAGGTTGGCAAATTAAACTCCAAGAAAAGGGAAAGGGATCACAAAGCGAGGACAATGACGAAGTGCCCCAGCAACCGAACACAGGGGGATAGAAGAAGTTTCCCCCCAGGTAAAAATGGTGAACATGATATACGCTACCCACATTCCCAAGAGGGAGCGCAAGCGTGCGCTCAGGGACATCTACGCGATAGAGCCAGTCGCCCCAAAATTTAATCCATGGTCGTCATGCCCGATCACTTTTGATCGCAGGGATCATCCGACCAGTATCTGTCACGGTGGCTCAGCCGCACTGGTCCTAGACCCAATAATTGATGGGTTCCACCTGACTCGCATCCTTATGGACGGAGGTAGCATCCTCAATCTGCACTATCAAGATACTGCGCGAAAAATGGGCATTAACCCATCTCGGATCAAGCCCACCAGGACTACCTTCATAGGAGTCATACCAGGTGTAGAGGCCCGATGTACGGGCTCAATCACACTAGAGGTTGTCTTCGGATCTCCGGACAACTTCCGAAGCAAGGAGTTAATCTTCGATATCGTCCCCTTCCGCAGCGGCTATCACGCACTACTCGGTCGAACCGCGTTCGCTCGATTCAACGCAGTACCACACTATGCTTATCTCAAGCTCAAGATGCCTGGTCCACGCGGCGTCATAACAGTCAACGGAAATACGGAACGCTCCCTCCGTACATAAGAGCACATAGCTGCCTTAGCAGCAGAAGTACAGAGCGGCCTTCTCAAGTAGAACCTTAATTCGGCTGCCGAGCCCACGGACACCGTAAGAGGGTCTGAACTACTCTACAGCAGGAGAGCTCGTCTCGTCAGGAGCTTGACTAGCAATCCGGCCTCCGTCTCAGTCCCGATCAAGTGGTGGCACTCGTGCCGCGCGTACATAACTACACACTCAAAATCCCACGGGCATCGATGGAGGCATAGCTAGCTTGTGGTCCATAGTACGGCTCAACCGACATTGGACACACACATATTTTCACTTTTACTTGTTTCCTTTTCAGGTCTCAATCCCACAGGCACCATCTGATGGTCTGGTCATCGGTCCTCTTGAAGGGTAAACACACCAAGACGGCGAGAAACGCAGACATATGGGGGACTTTTTAGGTGATTCCATTAATGATAACTTTACCTGTTTTTCAGGACCCACATGCAGCTCTCCCTTGGTTTCGGCATGTCAAATAGCTTGTTGATTATCACACTACCTATATCAATGTGCCTTGACGTACTACTTAAATTACAATGAGAACAGTTTGCAGCTGGAGCTTTAGGACCCCGACTTTTTACCTTTGTACCTTTTCTGTTGTCTTTCTCTTTTTCAGCTCCCCTGTGGATAACCCTATCAGGTAGCACCCGTACACTTTGGTATGCTTGATGTTTGCCAAGGGCTTCATAGCACACCACATTACGACAACAAAAGTCCGAACACTTTTTATAAGTATAAGTTCGGCACCCCGAATTTAGAATTATATGCATTGGCTCCGAATCATGTCTTTGGTCAATAGTTGGGTTGCCCGGCTCCTGTGCTTGCTACCTTAAGTTCTGCTATATCGGCTAAGGTAGTAAAGGGAGAACTACTGCGATTGTGCCTTGGTTTATCCAAAGGAGCACCTCAGTAGAGAAAGCCGAAAACTGACTGTCATGATGCGGCGAGAGCCGGTCAGCTGTTCGGAGGTTGCAAATCATTGGAGATTTCTTAAGCATTACGCGAAGGATTGGTACTTCCTGATCAGACGCTTATAGCACTCTAGTTCGGATACTAGGGGCTGCGCCTATGTTTTTATTTTCACACTCCTATGGCTAAGTGAGGGCATTACAGACACATAGTCTGGTTGCCTGGTTCGTTGCGCTAAACAACTCCTTCAAGGACCATCTAATTGGATCAAGATTGTTTAGATTCCATCCCAAACACCCCCATACTACCTACGTGGGGGCAGAAGCCGACGACTGGTTAACCCTCAGATTTCATACAACACGGCCGCACAAGAAGTAAAAATTAAAAACATAACAAGCATTATATTGCATAAACACTTTGTTTCATCATACAAGGCAGAGAGAGCTTGAATACATTCATTCAAAGATAGTGTCTTTCGCATAGTGATCCGCAACAATATGGGACCCTTCCAAGACATCGCCAAAGTATCGCTCGGGTGTGCGGTGCTCCTTGCCTTCAGGCAGCTCCTCGGTCGCCAACTTGACGACGTCCATCTTCGCCCACCAGACCTTGACATAGGAGAAGGCCAGACACACGCCTTCAATGCAGACGGACCGCTTGATGACATCCAGCCGAGGACAGGCATCAACCAGCCTCTTCATGAGGCCGAAGTAACTGCTGGGTATACCTTTGGCTGGCCACATCCGGATTATTAAATCCTTCATTGCCAGTTCGGCCACCCTATGCAGCTCGACCAGCTGTTTTAGCTGATCGTTGAAGGGCACCGGATGTTTTGGCGCAAGATATTGCGACCAGAACAGCTTCTCCGGTGAGCCCCCTTCTTCATCTCGGAAGAACACTGCGGCGTCGGTCACACTGCGTGGCAGATCAACAAAAGCCCCTCGAGAACTTCGAATCCGGGTCAGTAAAAGATATTTCCTCTTCACATTCTTGCTTTGCATATTGAATGCCTTACCCACCGTGATCTTCCTGGACTCCTGGATCTCCTGGAGGGCGCCCCAGGCTTCACTCAGGGCCGTCTCTGCACTCTTACGAGCCTTGGCGAGTTCGGCCTCTTGAGCTGATGCATTGTGCTCCAAGGTCTCACACTTCCTCACCACATCCTGGAGCTCCTGTTGGGCTTCGTTGACCCGGGCCTTGAGCCTCTTACGGGCGGCCTGCTCCTTGACAGCCTTCCCCTCGACTTTGACCAGGGCCGTTTTTAGGGCCTCGACCTCGGTCATCGCCTCTGTTCACATGATGGCATTTCGGTCATTGCATATCATTTCCCCTTTTTCGAACACATAACAGGTTATTACTTACCTTGTTTTTCCTGGAGATGCCTCTTCACCTGGCCCAACTCCTCCTCGGCCTTCGCCAGTTTCTGCTTTAGTCCAGAGACTTTGGCAGTATGCGAGGCCACGGCCAACAGCGACGCATGTGCATACATTTTAGACAAATTTAGTTAGTTTCCTGCAATAGGAGATTGATCCTCTGTCCGGTTTTTTCTTTCCTAACACTGGACAGTGTCTCAGGGGCTACTGTCTATATTGGGATTTTCTCCTTTTTGTGCCGCTTACCTCAAAACCTGTCAGGCTGCTGTAGGCTTCGGTTAGTCCGCTCTTGGTAGACTGAACCCCTTCAATTACCGTGCCCATAAGGACACGGTGCTCATCCACAATGGAAGCGCCTCGCAGTGCTTCCAGCAGATTATCCGGTGCCCCTGGTTGGACAGGGGTCGCCGGGGGAACATGCATCCCCCTTCTTTTGAAAGAGGTTGCGTGCCAGATTCCGGAGCTGCATCAGACTTTGGAATTGAGTCCGGATGAGGGCCGAACTGAATACGTCCCTCCCCGCCGGTCTCCATGGGGATTGACTCCCCTGGTGTCCGGTGACGGGGGTTTCGCCTTCTGGCGCCTCCCAAGCCTCTCCCCGCCTAGAACAGTCCTTCGGGATAGCACCTCTGCATCGTCCTGGGCCTTGGGGGAGTGAGCGTCCGGCGGTGAATCGCTGGCCATCGCCTTTGTGTCCAGCGAACCTCGTGATGAGGATCGCTGAGAACTGTCGTGGGCTAGACTGTGATACGTCTCCAACGTATCTATAATTTTTTATTGTTCCATGCTATTATATTATCTGTTTTGGATGTTTATGGGCTTTATTATGCACTTTTATATTATTTTTGGGACTAACCTATTAACCCATAGCCCATTGCCACTTTCTGTTTTTTCCTTGTTTTAGAGTTTCGCAAAAGAGGAAAATCAAATGGAGTCCAATTGACTTGAAACTTCACGGAACTTATTTTTGGACCAGAAGAAGCCCACGAAGAATCGGAGTTGGACCAGGAGAGTCCCGGGCTGCCCACGTGGGTGGGGGCGCGCCCACCCCCCTGGGCGTGCCCCCTGCCTCATGGACAGCCTGGAGGTCCACCGACGTACTTCTTCCTCCCATATATACCCATATACCCTAAAAACTTCGAGGAGTAGAATAGATCGGGAGTTCCGGCGCTAGAAGCCTCCGTAGCCACCGAAAACCAATCTAGACCTGTTCCGGCACCCTGCCGGAGGGGGAATCCCTCTCCGGTGGCCATCTTCATCATCCCAGTGCTCTCCATGACAAGGAGGGAGTAGTTCTCCCTCGGGGCTGAGGGTATGTACCAGTAGCTATGTGTTTGATCTCTCTCTCATGTTCTTGAGGTGGTACGATCTTGATGTATCATGAGCTTTGCTATTATAGTTGGATCTTATGATGTTTCTCCCCCTCTACTCTCTTGTAATGGATTGAGTTTTCCCTTTGAAGTTATCCTATCGGATTGAGTCTTTACGGATTTGAGAACACTTGATGTATGTCTTGCGTGGGATACCCGTGGTGACAATGGGGTATTCTATGATCCACTTGATGTATGTTTTGGTGATCAACTTGCGGGTTCCATGACCTTGGGAATCTATGCATAGGGGCTGGCACACGTTTTCGTCTTGACTCTCCGGTAGAAACTTCGGGGCACTCTTTGAGGTTCTATGTGTTGGTTGAATAGATGAATCTGAGATTGTGTGATGCATATCGTATAATCATACCCACGAATACTTGAGGTGACATTGGAGTATCTAGGTGACATTAGGGTTTTGGTTGATTTGTGTCTTAAGGTGTTATTCTAGTACGAACTCTAGGGCTGTTTGTGACACTTATAGGAATAGCCCAACAGATTGATTGGAAAGAATAACTTTGAGGTGGTTTCGTACCCTACCATAATCTCTTCGTTCGTTCTCCGCTATTAGTGACTTTGAAGTGACTCTTTGTTGCATGTTGAGGGATAGTTATGTGATCCAATTATGTTAATATTGTTGAAATAACTTGCACTAGTGAAAGTATGAACCCTAGGCCTTGTTTCAACGCATTGCAATACCGTTTGTGCTCACTTTTATCATTAGTTACCTTGCTGTTTTTATAATTTCAGATTACAAAAACCTATATCTACTATCCATATACCACTTGTATCACCATCTCTTCGCCGAACTAGTGCACCTACACAATTTACCATTGTATTGGGTGTGTTGGGGACACAAGAGATTCTTTGTTATTTGGTTGCAGGGTTGCTTGAGAGAGACCATCTTCATCCTACGCCTCCTACAGATTGATAAACCTTAGGTCATCCACTTGAGGGAAATTTTCTACTGTCCTACAAACCTCTGCACTTGGAGGCCCAACAACGTCTACAAGAAGAAGGTTGTGTAGTAGACATCAGACTGCAATAGCATAACTGATTATATCAATACAACAAAGAGGAAAGACTTGGTTTATGGGCAGATATGGGTTTTAGCACTTACGATGCGGCCCGAGGCTTAGTGCGGGGCGTCTCTCCAGACTACTGTCGGTGTCCCACGTAGTGTTATCTGCAAGGGAGCTTCCCTTTCTTGGACGTCTCCGCCTCCAGATTCGACGAAGCCGCCCTCTTCTTCCTCCCCTCATCAGGGGGAGGGTTGTTCTCCTCCTCCTATTCATCGTTGTCATCTTCGGCGGCGGAGGAGCGGGTCTTATCTTCGGACGTCGCGTCCAAAGCGCCCCTGCAGCGGGGGCCACTCCGGACCCCCTTGGCCTTCCCGGTGGCCTTCTTCTCCGGTGCCTTATAAGGCACCAACACCAGCATCTTCCCTAAACGCGGGATGATTGGTTCTTCAAGCAGCGGAGCCGAACATTGGATCAGCTTCGCCTTCTGTTTCCACTCATGAAGAAGCCATGATAATAAAGTCTTAGACCTCATCCTTGAAACAAGCAAGTAAGGGATGCGGTAAGAATAATATACCTCGTTGGCAAGGTGGTTGATGTCATGCCCGCGGTCCGAATCTGTGGCCGGCGGTGTTTCGTTGCCCTTAAAAAGCAACCTCCATGCATCTTTGTGAGGGGTTTTGAAGAGCCTCTTTAGGGTATGGTGCTTCTTCGGACTGAACTCCCAGAGAGGGCGGCTTCGGCTTTGGCATGGAAGAATCCAACGAACTAGGATCACCTGGATTATATCGATGAGTTTAATATCTCTATCCACCATGCTTTGAATGCGTGTCTGCAGCGCCGTCAGCTCGTCTGACGAACACCAGTTCGGGCCCTTCTCGACCTAGGAGGTGAGTCGCATGGGAGCGCCAGAGTTAAATTCGGTAGTTGCAGCCCAGGTGGTGCCGCGGGGATCTGTGATATATAACCAATGTTTCTGACATTCTTTTATAGTCTCCACGAAAGGGCCTTTCGGCCAGGAGACATTGGCCAGCTTGCTAACCATGGCGCCTCCGCACTCCGCGTGCTGGCCATCCACCACCTTTGGCTTCACGTTGAAGACCTTGAGCCACAGCCTGAAGTGGGGTTGGATGCGAAGGAAGGCCTCACACATGACGATAAATGCCGAGATGTTGAGGAGGGAGTTCGGGGATAGATCATGGAAGTCTATCCCGTAGTAGAACATCAGCCCGCGGACGAAGGGGTGGAGTGGAAATCCTAACCCGTGGAGGAAATGAGGGATGAATACTACCCTCTCATTGGGCTTTGGCGTGGGAACGATTTGTCCCTGGGTCGGAAGGCGGCGGGCGATTCTCTTCGCCGGGTACCCGGCCACCCGAAGCTCGGCGATGTCCTCCTCCTGGACGGAGGAGGCCATCCACTTGCCTTGACCTTCGGATCCGGACATGGTTGAGTGCTTGCTCGAGACGGAGAAGATGAGAACTTGGGTGCTGGAGCTCAAGAGTGGAAGGGCATAGGAAGAGAGAAGGCGTGGGTGAAGAAAAGGGATTCTTATCTCCTTATAAAGGCAGTAAATATTGAATGCCTCCCCACTCGCCTTAAAATTCGCCTGCTCCCAAGGGCTGTGTAAACGACACGGTTTGGTTACCCACGCCCGTATTGATGAGAATCCCGCAATAAGGGGACACGATCTCTGCTTTGACAAGACGTGCCAATGGAAACTGCATCTCGAAACACGGGATGGCAGACAAAACGGTTCAATATAGTGACCGGGCAGACATGATGTCATGTTGTAAAAGTTGTCAGCAGATTGGATTCATGAAATATTATATTTTCTCTACGGTTGTGTGTGGTGTGAGTTACAGGTCCGGACACATCAGTACGTCCAAAGACTGTTTTGGAGTTCGGAAGGAGGAACCCGCCTTGCAATGCCGAAGATAGATCTATGCGCCAGATACCTTGTCATTGAAGCCAGGTTTAGGGGCTACTGAGGGAGTCCTGGACTAAGGGGTCCTCGGGCGTCTGGCCTGTCAGCCATGGGCCGGACTTATGGGCTGTGAAGATACGAAGACTGAAGACTGTACCCGTGTCCGGATGGGATTCTCCTTGGCGTGGAAGGCAAGCTTGGCGACCGGATATGTAGATTTCTTTCTTTGTAAACGACCTTGTGTAACCCTAGACCCTCCCGGTGCTTATATAAACCTAAGGACTTAGTTCGGAGGGGGATATTCATTATCATAGCCATACAAGCTAGACCTCTAGGGTTTAGCCATTACGATCTCGTGGTAGATCAACTCTTGTAATACTCGTGTTCATCAATATCAATCAAGCAGGGCGTAGGGTATTACCTCCATAGAGAGGGCCCGAACCTGGGTAAACATTGTGTCCCTTGTATCCTGTTACCATCGACCTTAGACACACAGTTCAGGACCCCCTACCCGAGATCCACCAGTTTTAACACTGACACCTGGTACAACGCCAGAACCAACATCTTCATCAGAAGAGGAATAGCTGGGTCTTCAGGTAGGGGAGCCGGACACTTGATCCGCTCTGCCTTCTTCGTACAGCCCTAGGAGACAAGGGGAGGGGTTGAACTTACTCCTTGGATCTACAAATCAAGGATATGATTAGAAATATGAAAAACTTACTGGAGTGGCTGGGTGAGTGCAGTCGTGGCCGAGGTCTTCGGTCGTTGGTGGCCACGACCTTTGGGCCTTGAAAAGTAGTTTCCATATGTCTTCGTGCTTCGTGCCGAAGAACCGCCGCAAGGTCTGAGGACTTATCGGATCGAACTCCCCCATATGGGAAGTCCGGCATTGATAGTGGAGAATCCAGCGAAATAGCATCACCTGGATCACACTAGCGAGGCTGGTGTTCTTGTCCACCATGCTCTTGACATGCTTTTGCAGCATCGTCACCTCGTCGGATGACGCCCAATCTAGGCCCTTCTTGAGCCATGATGTGAGCTGCATTGGCGGACCGGTTTTGAACTCAGGAGTGGCGGCCCATGAGGCGTCGCGAGGTTCCGTAACATAGAACCACTCATGTTGCCACCCCTTTATGGTCTCTATGAAGGTCCCCTTGGGCCAGGTGAGTTAGGGAGCTTGCTCACCATGGCACCGCCGCACTCCACGTGTTGACCCTCGACCACCTTCGGCTTCACATTGAATACCTTGAGCCATAGGCCGAAGTGGGGGCGGGATGCGGAGGAATGCCTCACACACGATGATGAACACCGAGATGTTGAGGAATGAATTTGGGGCTAGATCAAGGAAATCTAGCCCATAGTAATTGATAACCCACAAGAAGAGGGGATCACAACAGTTTTCAAGGGTAGAGTATTCAACCCAAATTTATTGATTCGACACAAGGGGAGCCAAAGAATATTCTCAAGTATTAGCAGTTGAGTTGTCAATTCAACCACACCTGGAAACTTAATATCTGCAGCAAAGTATTTAGTAGCAAAGTAATATGATAGTAGTGGTAACGGTAGCAAAAGGTAACGACAACAAAAGTAATGTTTTGGGTATTTTGTAGTGATTGTAACAATAGCAACGGAAAAGTAAATAAGCGGAGAACAATATATGGAAATCTCGTAGGCAATGGATCGGGGATAGAGAATTATGCCGGATGTGGTTCATCATGTAACAGTCATAACCTAGGGTGACACAGAATTAGCTCCAATTCATCAATGTAATGTAGTCATGTATTCTGAATATAGTCATACGTGCTTATGGAAAAGAACTTGCATGACATGTTTTGTCCTACCCTCCCGTGGCAGCGGGGTCCTAGCGGAAACTAAGGGATATTAAGGCCTCCTTTTAATAGAGTACCGGACCAAAGCATTAACACATAGTGAATACATGAACTCCTCAAACTACGGTCATCACTGGGAGTGGTCCCGATTATTGTCACTTTGGGGTTGCCGGATCATAACACATAGTAGGTGACTATAGACTTGCAAGATAGGATCAAGAACTCTCATATATTGATGAAAACATAATAGGTTCAGATCTGAAATCATGGCACTCGGGCCCTAGTGACAAGCATTAAGCATAGCAAAGTCATAGCAACATCAATCTCAGAATATAGTGGATATAGGGATCAAACCCTAACAAAACTAACTCGATTACATGATAAATCTCATCCAACCCATCACTGTCCAGCAAGCCTACGATGGAATTACTCACACACGGCGGTGAGCATCAAGAAATTGGTGATGGAGGATGGTTGATGATGACGACAGCGACGGATTCCCCTCTCCAGAGCCCCGAACGGACTCTAGATCAGCCCTCCCGAGAGGTTTTAGGGCTTGGCGGCGGCTCCGTATCGTAAAATGTGATGAATCCTTCTCTCTGATTTTTTTCTCCCCGAAAGTGAATATATAGAGTTGGAGTTGAGGTCGGAGGAGCTCCAGGGGGCCCACGAGGTAGGGGGGCGCGCCTAGGGGGGCAGGCGCGCCTCCACCCTCGTGGCTAGGGTGTGGCCCCCCTGGTCTTGATCTTTTGCCAGGATTTTTTATTATTTCCAAAAATAGTCTCCATAAAGTTTCAGGTCATTCCGAGAACTTTTGTTTCTGCACATAATTAACACCATGGCAATTCTGCTGAAAACAGCGTCAGTCCGGGTTAGTTCCATTAAAATCATGCAAGTTGGAGTCCAAAACAAGGGCAAAAGTGTTTGGAAAAGTAGATGCGACGGAGACGTATCAACTCCCCCAAGCTTAAACCTTTGCTTGTCCTCAAGCAATTCAATTGACAAACTGAAAGTGATAAAGAAAAACTTTTACAAACTCCGTTTGCTCTTGTTGTTGTAAATATGTAAGGCCAGCATTCAAGTTTTCAGCAAATATTATAAACTAGCCATATTCACAATAACGCTTAGGTCTCATGTTTACTCATATCAATGGCATAATCAACTAGCGAGCAATAATAATAAATCTCGAATGACAACACTTTCTCAAAACAATCATAATATGATATAACAAGATGGTATCTCGCTAGCCCTTTCTGAGACTGCAAAACATAAATGCAGATCACCTTTAAAGATCAAGGACTGACTAGACATTGTAATTCATGGGTTAAGAGATCCAGTCAAGTCATACTCAATGTAAACTAACAGTAATGAATGCAAATGACAGTGGTGCTCTCCAACTGGTGCTTTATAATAAGAGGATGATGACTCAACATAAAAGTAAATAGATAGGCCCTTCGCAGAGGGAAGCATGGATTTGTAGAGGTGCTAGAGCTCGGTTTTGAAATAGAGATGAATAATATTTTGAGCGGTATACTTTCGTCAACATAACAACCAAGAGATGGCGATATCTTCCATGCTACACACATTATAGGTGGTTCCCAAACAGAATGGTAAAGTTTATACTCCCCCTCCACCAACAAGCATCAATCCATGGCTTGCTCGAAACAACGAGTGCCTCCAACTAACAAGAGTCCCAGGGGGAGTTTTGTTTGCAATTATTTTGATTTTATTTGCATAAAGCATGGGACTGGGCATCCCGGTGACCAGCCATTTTCTCGTGAGTGAGGAGCGGAGTCCACTCCTCTTGAGAATAACCCGCCTAACATGGAAGATACGGACAACCCTAGTTGATACATGAGCTATTCGAGCATACAAAACAAAATGTTTATTTGAAGGTTTTGAGTTTGGCACATACAAATTTACTTGGAATGGCAGGTAGATACCATATATAGGTAGGTATGGTGGACTCATATGGAATAACTTTGGGGTTTATGGAGTTGGATGCACAAGCAGTATTCCCGCTTAATACAGGTGAAGGCTAGAAAAAGACTAGGAAGCGACCAGCTAGAGAGCGACAACAGTCATTAACATGCATTAAAATTAATCAACACCGAATGCAAGGATGAGTAGGATATAATGCACCATGAACATAAATATCGTAGAGGCTATGTTGATTTTGTTTCAACTACATGCGTGAATGTAAGTGCATCTAGCGCCACCCCTAGTTGGTTTTGGAGTATTGACGACAAACCTAGTTGAGGGACTAATGTGTTTGTGAGAATTGCAGGATAACACAGGTAGAAGTCCCTCATTGATTCGGTTTTACTACCAGAGATGACCCCTAAAAACGTATGAAGACATTGAAGTCAAAGGTGGTATATGAAGATATTCACATTGAAGACTATGACAAGAGAAGACACTATATGAAGCCTATGGAGCTCGAAGACTTAGATCTTTCGTAGTTCTTTTTCTTTTGTGTTGAGTCATAGGAACCACCGTACTGTTAAGTGGGGTCCAAGAGAACCAGTCAGAATGACTGAAGTGATGCCTAAACCAAAAACCTATGTCTTCGAGTGAAGACTATGAGAGCGAATCTTGTCCAGAGTCGGACAAGTCAGCTTTGCTTGTAGCCCAAGTAAATTTGCCGTGTGAGTTTGAAATCTGACCGTTGGAACACGTGTCAGTTCCTTAGTGACCCAGGGTCATTTTGGACAAATCAGGTCGGGTTGACAAGTGGCTATAAATAGCCCACCCCCTACAACCATAAACGGTTGGCTGCTCAGATTGAAAGCACGGCTTTTGTCGTTTGAGAGCAACCCACCTCGAAGCCTTTGAGAGAGAATTCCTTGCGAGGATAAAGCCCTAACCACCAGAGCCAAAGAGAATTGGGCATCACTTAAGTCTTCTTGTCTGTGTGATCTGAAGACTTATTACACTTGAGGACTGTGCATCCTCCAGCCGGTTAGGCATCGCGTTCTGAGCTTCCAAGAGACATTGTGGATTACCAGTGAACGAAGTCTGCGAAGGTTTGGGAGTCTACCTTGAAGACTTACCAGAGTGATTGGGCGAGGTCTATGTGACCTTAGCTCAAGGAGAATACGGTGAGGACTAGGTGTCCTGAGCTGCGTGTTCAGGACTGGGTGTCCGGGACTGTGTGTCCTAAGGTTTAAATACCTAGCCGCTCCAACCAGACGTACAATTGTCACAGCAACTGGAACTGGTTCAACAAATCATTGTCTTCAACGAGTCACTGGTTTCATCTTCACTTCACTTTACTTACTGTTACTCCTTGTGAAGTCATTGTATGTTTGATCTATCATTTGTCTTCACTAAGTGACTGCGTGTTCTGTTTGGCTTCACAGTATCTTCCTACTTGATTCTTACTACCTAGCTGCTATTAGTCTTTGTGCTTTCACTTCATTGAATACTTGACTATGGTTTGCCTAGTGTAGTCTACCTTCCGCTGCATGGTAATAGGTTTAATTTTATCGTTTGTCTTCAAAACTTCTATGTTCTGAAGACTTTCATAAAAATCGCCTATTCACCCCCCCTCTAGTTGATATAACGCACTTTCAATTGGTATCAGAGCAAGGTGCTCCCTTGTTCTGTGTGATTCGGTTTAACCACCTGGAGTTTTAGCTATGTCGACTGCAGGGATAATTAAAGTCTCCGCTGCGTGCCCCGTCTTCGATGGAACTGAATATCCCTACTGGAAGAATAAGATGCGCATGCATCTTGAAGCCATTGACATCGACCTATGGTATGTCATCGAGAACGGTGTTCCCAAGGCTGGAGAAGGTGTCACTGCTGCTGATGTCAAGAAATTCATTCAACTAGACTCTACTGCCAAGAATATCATCTGTGGTCATCTGACCAAAGGACAGTATGGCCGTGTGAGTGCTTTGAAGACATCCAAGCTGGTCTGGGACTGGATCTCCAAGGTCAATGAAGGCATCTCAACCCAGAGAGATCAGAGAATCAGTGTCCTTCGCAACCTCTTCAACCGCTTCAAGCGAAATGACAAATGAGAATGTCCAGCACACATTTGACCAACTCACTGACATCACAAATGAGCTTCAAGCCCTCGGTGCCACTGAGATTACCAAACACGAAGTCGTCAAGACGCTGCTGAGATCACTTGATAGTTCGTTTGACATCCTGGCCCTGATGATTCAAGAACGTCCTGATTTCCAGACACTCGATCCATCTGACATACTTGAGAGGCTCAACACACATGAGTTTCAGCTTTCGGAGAAAAGAGATATCTATGGTCCAAACTATGGGCGAACTCGTGCCTTGAAGGCAAAAGCTGTCTCCTCATCTGAAGAAGAATTTGACAGCAGTTCTGATGATCCTAAAGACATTGGAAGGGAACTTGCTATGCTTGTCAAGAAGTTCCAAAAATTCACCAAGAAGAAAGGCTTCAGAAAGTCTTCCCGATCAAGTTCAAGGAATGATGAAGCTCCTGCTCATGACTACAAGAAGAAAACATGTCACAAGTGCAAGAAACTTGGCCACTTCATCTCTGAGTGTCCACAGTGGGACAATGGGAACAAAAAGAAGAAGAAGAGCAAGGAATATGACTCTGACGACAAGAAGAAGAAGAAGAAATACTCAAAGTCTTCTTCCAAGTCTTCCTCAAAGTCTTCATCACACAAGAAGAGCTCATCTGGCAAGGCACGTGCGTTTGTTGGCAAGGAAATGGATTCAGAGGAGGAGTCTGCTTCTGAGGAGGCAGAGGTGGAGTCTGAGGAGGAATCCGACTCAGGCGTCGCAAGTCTGGCTACAACATACGTTGCCAAGTCCATCTTCAACACTGAAGATAATGACTTCATCACCGACACTGATGCAAATGAAAAGGACTACTCCGCTTCTACCTACTGCTTCATGGCACGCGGTGCGAAGGTAAACACACGCACTACTCACTATCAAACATCTAGTGACGATGACTCTGATTGTGGTTCAAAACCTAGCTACAAAACACTTGCTAAAATTGCAACTGAACAACAGAAAGCTATGGAACATATTCAAAAACTGTTAGACAGAAGCGATGATCTGTTAGGTGCTGAAATGACTCGATCTGAATCCTTAATTGAAGACATAAAAAATCTTCACGTTAAGTATCAGGAACTTGAAAGTCGTCATGAAACTCTCTCGATAACTCATGAAAAGCTTTCCTATGATTATCTTCAAAGGGAGCAAGATCTTGAGAAATTGAGAGCGGTTCATGAAGATCTTCAAACGGAAAACGAGTCACTTCGCACCAAACAGATCAGTCCCGCTCAGGAAGGATTTGAACCACCATGTATTAAATGCATTGAGCGTGATAATGCTATTTCTGTTGCTGAATGTTCTACTGCTACTGCTGTTGCAATATCTTCAACTGTTGATGTGGTAACTAACCCCTCTGCTGAGGATACCACCGCTATTGCTGATGAGAATGCTAGGTTGAAGACATTGCTTGAAACAGGGATGTACAGAAGTCTTAAAGGGCATCAGACGCTATGTGATGTACTGAAAAAGCAGATTCTGAACCGAAACCCTAGGAAAGAGGGTGTAGGGTTCGTAAGGAAAATGAATGCAGATGGCTCTTACCGGAAACCTGAGCAGTACTCCAAAACCATGTGGGTTGCTGCAAAGGAACTTTCAGCAGATCCATCCAATCTATCTGGATTCACTTGTGCTAACCCCATTATCATTGATGAATCCTTTGATGCAAACTATATACTGTTTAAGAATCAGAATGGTGAAGTATTTGCCAGGTAGATTGGTACTAACTGCAGGAATGGACCGCCTATGAAGAAGATCTGGGTTCCGAAAAGGTGTCTGGAGAATCTTCCTGTGAATGTCATCATGACACCTGACGTGAAGAAGACAAACCTCAGACCAAAGGCTTCATACGGTCCAAAGGCTTCATACAGACAGAGGACTCACCTGAGTCGCACTAACGCAAATGTTTTGCAGGGAAACCATACTCAGGCATATGAATATGAGAGCGGTTCATCAAACCGCCATGTTCATAAGACCAAGAACTATTCTGCTTATTCTTATGAGTACTATTGTCCGCCTGCAAGACTGTTTGCTAGGGCTCCAAAGCCAAAATTCTCAGATGCTGCACTTAGACTTATTGCTTCTCAGCCACCCTTGAAGATGTGGGTGGCTAAGAAAGCTTAACTCTCTTTTGCAGGGAAAGGTCTCCAGCAGAAAACCAAAATCATCTGACGCCATTGCTGGGGACCTTAAACATCTTGTAGGGCGCAAGAACAAATGCCCGAATGGTCTTACTATGTACTTCGTTCTTGAATTGCTTGCTACTCTCCCTATTAGTCCTAATCTGGATCTAGGCTTTCATAACCCATTGGTTCGTCAAATGTTTTTGCTTCACAATGCTCTTGGTGAAGCCTATCCCCCTAACTGCACTGTAGGGTACGACACCAGCGTCTTCAGAATGGATTATTGATAGTGGGTGTACAAATCACATGACTGGCAAAAGAAGTCTTCTTATGGACTCAACCTTACGTCCATCCGACAAGAGCCACATCACATTTGCTGACACTGGTAAAAGTAAGGTATTGGGTCTAGGTAGAGTTGCAATCTCAAGGGATCAACACATGGACAAAGTCATGCTTGTTGAATCCCTTGGCTTCAACTTAATGTCTGTCTCAATGCTTTGCGATTTGAACATGATCTTAATGTTTGGAAAATATCGTTGCCTTGTACTAATGGAATCTGACAAGTCTCTAGTGTTTGAAGGGTATCGAAAAGATGATCTGTACATGGTAGATTTCTCAGCAGGGCCACAGCTTGCAGTATGTCTTCTAGCAAAGGCTTCAGAATGCTGGCTCTGGCATCGAAGGCTTGGACATGCTGGCATGAGGAACCTTCACACCCTTGTGAAGAAGAAGCGTGTCATAGGCATCGAGGGCGTCAAGTTCAAGAAAGACCACTTATGCGGTGCCTGTGAAGCAAGGAAGATGACGAGGGCCAAACATCCCTCGAAGACAATCATGACCACTACTCGACCCTTCGAACTGCTTCACATGGATCTTTTCGGTCCCACTCATTACTCAACTCTAACTACTACTGCTTGCCTCTATGGCTTCGTTATTATTGATGATTATTCTAGGTATACTTGGGTGCACATAATCCTTTACAAGACTGAAGTGCAGGATGTCTTCAGACGCTTCGCCAATCGAGCTATGAACAATTTTGGCACCAAGATAAAGCACATCAGAAGTGAGAATGGCACTGAATTCAAGAACACTGGCCTTGATACATATCTTGATACATTGGGCATCACACATGAATTCTCAGCCCCGTACACATCACACCAGAATGGCATCGTCGAACGCAAGAATAGAACACTAATTGAGATGGCCAGAACGATGCTAGACAAATACAAGACACCAAGAAAATTCTGGCCCGAAGCCATTGATACTGCATGCCATACAATCAATCGTGTTTATCTTCACAAGCTACTGAACAAGACATCTTTTGAGCTCCTTACTGGCAAGAAGCCAAATGTCAGTTACTTCAGAGTATTTGGCGCAAGGTGCTGGATCAAGGACCCACATCACACCTCAAAATTTGCACCAAAAGCACATGAGGGTTTTATGCTTGGATATGGAAAGGATTCGCACTCCTACAGAGTCTTCAATCTTTTTCATTACAAAGTGGTTGAAACAGTGGATGTGTGGTTCGATGAGACCAACGGTTCACAAAGAGAGCAGCTGCCAAATGTGCTAGATGAAGTTCCATCCAGTGAATCAATCAAGCTAATTGGAACTGGAGAAATTATACCTTCTGAAGCTCATCCTGAAGAAGAACTTATCATTTCAGCAACTGATCAACATGAAGACAATGCTCAGCTTGAAGACATTCCTTCCAACAACGACAATGAACAGCAAGAGCAAAGTCTTCGCCCTGTACATCCTCGCGTTGCCAATGAAGTGCAGATTGAAAGAATAATTTATAGCATCAATGCACCTGGTCCACTCACTCGTTCAAGGGCAACTCAGCTAGCAAATTTCCGTGGGCACTTCGCATTCGTCTCAATAGCGGAACCCAAGAAAGTTGAAGAAGCCTTCATGGAACCTGAATGGATTCAAGCTATGCAAGAAGAGCTTCAACAGTTTGAGCTGAATAATGTATGGGAACTGGTTAAGTGTCCTGATCCACGGAAGCACAATATAATAGGCACCAAATGGATATACCGCAACAAGCAAGATGAGCATGGTCAAGTTGTCAGAAACAAAGCTCGTCTCGTTTCTCAAGGATATACTCAAGTGGAAGGCATTGACTTTGATGAAACATTTGCTCCTGTGGCTAGACTTGAAGCCATACGCATACTGCTGGCCTATGCAAATCATCATAACATACTTCTATATCAAATGGATGTGAAGAGTGCCTTTCTCAATGGCAAGATTGAAGAAGAAGTGTATGTTGCACAACCGCCTGGCTTTGAAGATCCAAAACATCCTGACATGGTATACAAGCTCAACAAGGCACTGTATGGCCTCAAACAAGCCCCTCGGGCCTGGTATGACACACTCAAATACTTCCTGAAGAGCAAAGGCTTCATATCTGGTTCCCTAGACCCCACTCTTTTCATGAAGACATATGATGGTGAACTGTTTGTGTGCCAAATATATGTGGATGCCATTATCTTCGGGTGCACCAATCAGAAGTACAGTGAAGAGTTTGGATATATGATGCAAGAGCAATATCAGATGTCTATGATGGGAGAGCTAAAGTTCTTCCTCGGTCTTCAAATACGACAACAACGCAATGGCATCTTCATATCTTAAGAGAAGTATCTCAAAGATTGCCTGAAGAAGTTCGGTATGCAAGACTGCAAAGGCTTCACAACACCAATGCCAGCCAAACATCATCTGGGTCCTGACGACAATGGTAAAGAGTTCGATCAAAAGGTATACCGCTCCATGATTGGTTCTTTACTTTATCTATGTGCATCTAGGCCAGATATTATGCTTAGTGTTTGCATGTGTTCTCGATTTCAAGCGGCACCAAAGGAGTCGCATCACTTAGCTGTGAAGCGAATTCTTCGATATTTGGCTCACACCCCAACTCTAGGATTATGGTATCCAAAGGGCTCAGAGTTTGATCTGGTTGGATTCTCGGATGCTGATTATGCTGGTGTCAAAGTTGATCGCAAGTCTACATCAGGCACATGTCACTTTCTGGGACGATCACTTGTATGTTGGTCTTCAAAGAAGCAGAACTGTGTATCTCTCTCCACTGCTGAATCTGAATACATTGTGCTGGATCTTGCTGCGCTCAGCTTCTGTGGATGAAGCAAACACTCAAGGACTATGGCATTCATCTGAAGCAAGTGCCACTTTACTGCGACAACGAAAGCGCCATCAAGATTGCCAACAACCCAGTTCAGCACTCGAAGACAAAGCACATTGAAATTCGTCATCACTTTCTCAGAGATCATGTTGTGAAGGAAGACATTGATATCATACATGTCAACACTGAAGAGTAATTGGCAGATATGTTCACCAAGCCCTTGGATGAGAAGAGGTTTTGCAAGTTACGATGTGAGCTAAATATCCTGGAATCCTCAAATGTCCTGTGATCAGGCACACATCCTAACCCTTATGCATATTGATGACTTAGATGTGCAACACACAAAGTAAAATATATCTTCAATCAATGAAGACATACATTCTAAGTGTGAATACATTAATGTGGAATTTGACTTCGGAGCGCCACGATAATTGTGCGCCGTGTTTGGGTCTAATACTTCCTATACGGTGGGTAACGCCACCACCAAACGTTCTATTTTGAAGTGTTTCACTCATGGCGTTACCTTGCAATGTCTTCACATTTGGTTTGGCTTCGATCTCAACATATTTTCATGATTATCTTCACTATGTTGATTATATATATATATATATATATATATATATATACTAGTGTTCTGTCCTCTACAGCATTCACTTATAGCTATGTCTTTGTGTTGAATCTTTTGAACTAAGTTAATGTGATCGGACCCTAACCTCTCTATGCTTTCTATCTCAAACTCTATCTCTCCAAGTCATATGCATTCTATTGAAACTGTCGAATGTCTTCTCTGCGTCCTTGTCAGCAGAAGATACAGAGACAACCATTAAGTCCGTTTTCAATGCTCATTCCTCCACATGAAATCTGGAGAAGTAGGAACGACCACCCGACAATCCAGGCGTGCGTGGGACGTGGAACAAACCCCAAAATTCCGCATAATGGCCACGTGTTCCTCAGATGCGAATCGCCAGGGGCACCTGTGTAATAGCACAGTGCCGCCCCTGTGCCTATAAATACACACTCACAGCGGTCATTATCTCTTCTTCCACCCTCACACGAACCCTAGCGCCACCGCTAGCTCTCGACGACGCCGACGACGAAGCGCTTCGCTGCCGCAACCTCTCCGACGCCGTGTTCACGCCGACCGCGGACATCATCCTCTCCGCCGTCGCCGTAGGTGTCCTCCGTCGCCAAGTTAGGGCACGGAAGAGTGAACTGCTCGGCCTCATCTCCCACTCCGTCTAGCAGTTCTCAGTGTGGTAAATAAAACTCCCTTTTTACAACACCATTGATCCTATTGATCTGTCACTTTCTACCACAAGCAGTTTCTGTTCACACAAGCTAGATCTCTCTCTTATTGCATCTCATAACATGCCTAGTATATTCACTTGTGCTTCACAAAGTAGTTAGATTCCTCACTTGTACTGATCTGTGGATTCGTACAAATCTGGAACCAACTTCTTATCTATGAGTGAATGTCTTTGCACGATGAGGTCAGTGTCTTCTAAACAGATTTATCTTCAAAATCTTCTGAGAATGCATATGACCTCTTCCCCTTCCCTCGCACCTTAATGCTGTCACAGGTACATGTCCGTGGGAGAATCCTTTGGTTCTCATAGTCTGCATTCATTTGCAGAATTCTTACAGCATCACATAAATTCTCTCGAAGCCAGTTCCTGTTGGTCCAGCAAACGAAAACCTCTGAAGCCTTTGAACGTCTTGAAGCCTTTCAAGTTAAAGTTTATGGCTTCAGAGAAAGCAGCAAGGAAGGGTGGCAGAAAGCGTCATGGTGAGACCTCCAGAGATCTGCCTGATGAACTCTTAGAAATGTACAAGACAGATCCTGAAGAGGATTACAGTCAACGCAAGACCCGAATCCAATGGATTCGAAGATATTGGGAAGAACAATGGTTCAAATACAAATTTGTGACCCAGAAGTATGCTGAGAAAAATGCCATCAAGAGACCGTGGGGTGACATCCTATTCAAGAATCTTCTACCCAGGTCCAGAGATGAAGCCATTGCCCAAGGCTTCTATCCATGCATGGTCCGTGGACCACAGCCTGCTGATGCACACTTGTCGTCACTGCTATGGTGTCGTGACGACAATCTGTTCAAGCACAACTTCCAGTTTGCTCAGAACTCAGCGAAGCAGAACAAGAAGACTTTTGGGTTAGACTTCAACCCTGGTCCCTCATCTCCAAGGGCAGATGGCACACGACATGCAGAACCCAATGTCATCGGTCCTTTCGCCAACCTTGAAGGCCTCATCACCTACATCTTGGTTCAAGGGACTGGAGTGAATGAGCCTGCAGCTGACACTAAGTCTGATGACGCGCCTGCAGTGCCGAAGCCAAAGCAGTTGAAGAAGCCAAAAGCTTCAAAGCCGGCCCCTTCACCAAAAATCTCAAGGGCGAAGCCATTGGCAACTGCACCTCCTGAAGACAGTGTGCAGTCTGAAGACTTATCACGCGTCTCCAAGCCCCAGAAGGCCAAGATGCCTCTGTCTCACACTGGCAAAGAGCTAACAGCTGCTGCCATTTTGCGCAATGACGACATTGATCTGTCAAGTGATGAAGATCTTGCAGATGACGCTCTTGAGCAACTCATCAAGAGCAAAGAAGAAGTAGAAATCTTCAATGATCTGCCTCTCTTTGATGTCACCATCATCCACAACTTCATTGACGAGTGGTTTGACACGCCAAACATCAGCTTTGAAGATCTGCAGCTACCCATTGGCCTCAGTGTCGCCTTCCAAGGCGCCATTGCTTCAGAACTTTCTATTGCCCAACGCATTGTTGAACTGAAGCAGAAAATTGACTATGAAAAGGCTCAGTTCAAGAAGCATATGGCCAAGCTCAGCGTGCAAGAAGTGAAGAACTTCAAGACAATGATGCACGAGCTCAAGGAAGCCTTTGTGAAGAAGCATGCAGAAGCTCAGGGTTCGCATGAGCGAATGAAGACTCTGGCTGACAGATGTGTGCAAGCCTATAATGAGGCTGAGAAGCGCAAGGCACTTGGGCGTCCTGGCATCGACCCCAGGATGGCCTCAAAGAAGAAGAAGAAGCCTGCTACGGCTGAACCTGATGCACCAAGGCAAGAAGCAGTTCCGATTGTCTTCCCAACTAGACTGACTGGCTCGAAGCCAAAAAGCCGGTCAACAGCTTCAGAGCTCAAGAAGACAAGAACTGCTGAGGCTGAAGCCAGGAAGAGGAAACACTCTGAAGCCTCTCCTACTGCCCCCACCAAGAAAAAGAGAAAGACCAAGAAAGCTCGGGCTGCTCCCACAGAGCCCTTGATAGTTGAACCCATTTCTATGGTTCATCCTGACGCAGAACGTCAACTGACAGTTCATGAGCCTGCTTCCACAGAGGCTCCTGAAGCTGAAGACATTCCAGCAGCTGATCCCATCGCTGCTGAAGACATTGGTCATCATGACAATGTAGAAGATGATATAGTCCTTCCTCAGTTTGAAAACAGCGAACTTATCAGCATTGGTCGTCCACTGACGCCAATTGCACAGGATGCTTCATGGGCGGATCGCCCATAAGAGGAAGAAGATTATGAGGCCCAGCCCACTCCAACTCCATAGGCGTCGTCTGCGCTCCGCAGGCTTCACAAAGGTCCAAGGCCTCAAGTCTCTGCTGAAGACATTCCGGCTGCAACAGCCGTAGAAGAAGAAGTACCACAAGATCCCACTCCCCTATTCCACCAAGAAGCAGTTCTCCAGAAGAATGTGCTTGTGACCGACCCTCTAGCTAGTCAAGTGGAGGATGAAAATCGTGAGGCTGCCACAACCCCCAATGAAGCTAATGTGGAGCCCTCCCCAGCAAAAGCTTCAGAAGACAGCGAAGCCACTGATCCCGCCACTTCTGTTCCTGAGTCTGCTGCCGGTCCCCAATTCAACTATCATGTTGAGCACAGACCTCAGGTCCAGAAGCCAATTCCAAGACTGCCAAGGTTTCTAGGTCCTGCATCAGCACCTGGCTCCTTCAACATCAATGGCTTCAGGGCAGACAACACGTTCTTCAATAGCTCTAGGAACCCCTACTCAAGGGAAAGGATATCATCTGATCGGTTCTGGAGCTATCCTCAGTGAAGCTATTACTCTTGCATTCTTTACAACCAAGGTCGCATCTTCCCACACAAGCGCCTTGACGTTGAAGCTATAGCTGGTCTGCCCTGTCTAGAAGAAGCGTTGGATTGCTTCAAGCAAGTGGGTCTACTGCAGTTTGTTACTGATGAAGAGCATTGGAATGAAGAGCTGCTGCTACAATTATATGCCACACTTCACATCAAAGGGTACAGCAGAGATCCGAAGACTTGGGTCCTGGAGTGGATGACTGGCAACGTTCATCACGAAGCCAATGCATTTGACATCATTGAGCTCACTGGCCTGCCCACTCCTGGCGATCTCTTCGAGCAAGGCTGTCAGCTGCATGCTGAAGCTATTGAGAGCATCTTTCAGCGGCCAGAACCTGATATGAGTCAAATGCTCAGCATGATGAAGCCATTGCCCCAAGATGCTGCTTATCCCACAGAGTTCTTCGTTGAAGACCTTGAATACCTGCCCAGAACCATCTATCACATCATCAGGCGAACTCTTTGGCCTATCAAAGGGCACTCTCCAAATGCCAAGCTTCAGGGTGCAATGAAGACTTTGGTCTTCTATATACTTCATGGCAAATGCTTCAATGCACAGGACTTCTTCATATGCCAACTTGCTGCATCAGGCATTGATCTGTTTGGTTTGAAGTTCTACGCCCCTTGGGTCATGAGGCTGATCAAGCTACACTCCGCCATCTCGTATCAGCCCTCAGCCCGCAACCATCAGATCTTCTTGCCTGACATGGACATGTCTACTGAAGCCACATATTCTGAGCCTGCCAAGCAACCTCTAAGTCTTCAGAATGCAGACCATCAGAGTTTTACTCAGAATGTTGAAGGCGTTGAAGCAGTTTCTCGGGTGTATCCTTTGGCTTGCACTACACGTGCACCACACCCTGCTTCCACTGAAGCCACTGACAGTGCCACTGCTCCAAGACCCAAGAAGCGCACTCGTGTTCTCAACGACCGAGAGCTTCTTGTGGCTCTACATCAGAAACAGGATAGGCATCATGACTAGCTGAAGCGTCAGATGAAAAGCCTCTTGGTGGATGTTAATCGCACTCGAAATCTTGCCACCAAGAATGCTTTCGTTGCCCATGAAACCTGTCGCCGCACATGGAAAGGGCTCATGATGATGTGTTCTGAAGCTGATCTTCAAGAGGATGGCTTCTCTAAGAGATTCAAGTTTGACTCCACACCTCCTCGAAGGGCTGTGCTGCTAGGAACTCCATCCCTTGAAGACTCTGAGTTCTCTTCCTCTGCTGCCACAGTGACTGCCAGAATTATTGAGGAAGAAGACGATGCTACTTCACCGCCACCTCCTTCAGCACCTCCAAGCTCTTCTGCACCGCCAAACAAGACCAACAACCCTGCTACTTCACCTACTCCTCATGGGAACGAGTAGAGGCTCTATGTCTTCAAACCTTTTTGGTCATTACTGACAAAAGGGGGAGAAGCATATGAGATTGATAGTCTTCAAGTGGGTCCATATGGGCGGGTGCTTTATATTTTGCTTCGTGCTTACAACTCTCATTTCTGCTACATTTGGTTCTTATGAGTTGTATCACTTAAACTACAAATGGTCGTCTGCTACTTATTTGCCACCTTGTTTTGCGAAGATAAATTCCGCATGTGCAACGATAAATTCCGCACTTAGCTCATTCTGCAGACGTCCATTTTCCATTATGCATGTCATTATCTTCATATACTTTCACATGCATAGTGGATTGTCATTATAAGTTGAAGTGGATCTCCACAAGTACAACCTGCCATGTGCATTCGCATTCCAAAAGCAAATTAACTTATATGCACATCTTCAGGGGGAGCCCTTGCAACTTATGAAGACAATTCCTTATCCTTTACAATTTCACAGATTATATTCCCCGTTGAAAACTTCAACTAGTTTGTCATCAATCACCAAAAAGGGGGAGATTGTAAGTGCATCTAGTGCCACCCCTAGTTGGTTTTGGAGTATTGACGACAAACCTAGTTGAGGGACTAATGTGTTTGTGAGAATTGCAGGATAACACAGGTAGAAGTCCCTCATTGATTCGGTTTTACTGCCATAGATGACCCCTAAAAATGTATGAAGACATTGAAGTCAAAGGTGGTATATGAAGATATTCACATTGAATACTATGACAAGAGAAGACACTATATGAAGCCTATGGAGCTCGAAGACTTAGATCTTTCGTAGTTCTTTTTCTTTTGTGTTGAGTCATAGGAACCACCGTACTGTTAAGTGGGGTCCAAGAGAACCAGTCAGAATGACTGAAGTGATGCCTAAACCAAAAACCTATGTCTTCGAGTGAAGACTATGAGAGCGAATCTTGTCCAGAGTCGGACAAGTCAGCTTTGCTTGTAGCCCAAGTAAATTTGCCGTGTGAGTTTGAAATCTGACCGTTGGAACACGTGTCAATTCCTTAGTGACCCAGGGTCATTTCGGACAAATCAGGTCGGGTTGCCAAGTGGCTATAAATAGCCCACCCCCTACAACCATAAACGGTTGGCTGCTCAGATTGAAAGCACAACTTTTGTCATTTGAGAGCAACCCACCTCGAAGCCTTTGAGAGAGAATTCCTTGCGAGGATAAAGCCCTAACCACCAGAGCTAGAGAGAATTGGGCATCACTTAAGTCTTCTTGTCTGTGTGATCTGAAGACTTATTACACTTGAGGACTGTGCATCCTCCAGCCGGTTAGGCGTCGCGTTCTGAGCTTCCAAGAGACATTGTGGATTGCCAGTGAACGAAGTCTGTGAAGGTTTGGGAGTCTACCTTGAAGACTTACCAGAGTGATTGGGCGAGGTCTATGTGACCTTAGCTCAAGGAGAATACGGTGAGGACTGGGTGTCCTGAGTTGCGTGTTCAGGACTGGGTGTCCGGGACTGTGTGTCCTAAGGTTTAAATACCTAGCCGCTCCAACCAGACGTACAGTTGTCACAGCAACTGGAACTGGTTCAACAAATCATTGTCTTCAACGAGTCACTGGTTTCATCTTCACTTCACTTTACTTACTGTTACTCCTTGTGAAGTCATTGTATGTTTGATCTATCATTTGTCTTCACTGAGTGACTGCGTGTTCTGTTTGGCTTCACAGTATCTCCCTACTTGATTCTTACTACCTAGCTGCTATTAGTCTTTGTGCTTTCACTTCATTGAATACTTGACTATGGTTTGCCTAGTGTAGTCTACCTTCCGCTGCATGGTAATAGGTTTAATTTTATCGTTTGTCTTCAAAACTTCTATGTTCTGAAGACTTTCATAAAAATCGCCTATTCACCCCCCCCCCCGCCTCTAGTCGATATAACGCACTTTAAGTGAACATGTGCCAAGTCAAGCCACTCGAATCGTTCAAAAGAGGATACCACCCTATCATACCACATCACAACCATTTTAATAGCATGTTGGCACGCAAGGTAAACCATTATAAGCTCCTAGCTAATTAACCATGGCATAAGAAACTATGATCTCTAGTTGTCATTGCAAACATGTTTATTCATAATAGGCTGAATCAGGAATGATGAACTAATCATATTTACAAAAACAAGAGAGGTCGAGTTCATACCAGCTTTTCTCATCTCAGTCAGTCCATCATATATCGTCATAATTGCCTTTCACTTGCACGACCGAACGATGTGGATAATAATAATAATGCACGTGCATTGGACTAAGCTGGAATCTGCAAGCATTCAATAAACCGGAGAAGACAAGGCAATATGGGCTCTTTTGTCAGATCAACAATAATGCATATAAGAGCCACTTCAACAATTTAATTATGGTCTTCTCCTACCGACCCCCAAAGAAAAGAAATGAAATAAAACTATTTACACGGGAAAGCTCCCAACAAGCAAAAGAAGAACATGAAATCTTTTTGGGTTTTCTTTTTAATTACTACTACAAGCATGGAAATTAAAACTAGCTAAATGCTACAACTAATTTTTTGGTTTTTCTTAAGGTTTATTAAACATACAAGAAGAAAGCATAAAAAGAGAAAATAAACTAGCATGGATGATACAATGAAAAAGTATGAGCACCGACATCTAGCAATGAGTGTGTTAACATGAATATAATGTCGGTGAGAAATACGTACTCCCCCAAGCTTAGGCTTTTGGCCTAAGTTGGTCTATGGCCACGGCTGGCCTGGCGGATACCCAAAGTAATAGTTGGGGTCATACTGTGAAGAAGAAGACTCTAATTGCCACTGGTTGGCAATCATCTCCGGATCCCACTGGTAATTAGACTATCGTGGAGGATCAACTTGTGGTTCGGACTCTGGCTCTGTGGCTGATGTAGGGTTCCAGTAGGCCTGAATAGCCTCCAATGGAACAAGGTACTTGCCTGTAGATAAATCAAACAAGGAAGGAGCAGGCATGGTAATAGTCTCAAGATGATGTTTATCAAAGAACAATTTGTATTTGAGCTCATTTCCCCTATTCATAACAATAAAATCATGTGCTACCATACGCTTATAATCTAAATAAACAGGAGGCAGCAATTTTTTCTTCCTTCTCATAATGCCTAATAGGTATGTTAAAATGTGCAGCTAGGCGCGAGGCGAAGATGCCTCCAAAGACTGGGCCCTTAGTATGGTTAAGATTTAACCGCTTTGCAATAATAGCACCCATGCTAAATGTATCATCACAAAATAGGGCGTGGCACAAAATAGCAATATCAGGGGCACTCAGGTTTCCACAATTTCCGCGCCCAATTAAGCATCTACTAGCAAATATAACAAAGTAATGTAGAACAGGAAAGTGTATGCTAGTAGTTCGTGCATCAGAAACCTTCCTCGTTTCCCCTACAGTGATGGTATCAATAAACCCATCCACATCGCTGCGATGTGGTTCTTCTATGATGCCCTCGAAAGGGATCAAACAAACCTGACAAAAATCATGAAGTGACATCTCCTTATGCTCATCATATTAATAAAACTCCACCGTAGGTGGTGAGCTCCTAGCATGGAAATGAAAAGTTTTGCATAAAGATATTGGTGAGTAAGAGATACTGTTCGCGCTGGTCACAGAGGAAGGCGGTGAGGCCTGCATTCTCAGCCAATTCAAAGAAATCATCATAAATCCCGACTGCTCTCAAGAAATCATCACAAGGCCATTCACACGGCCGAACCTCCGTGATGCGAGGCAGATTATATTTGGGCTTCTTTGCTTCTTCATTTTGCTTTTCCTTCGAGCTTCGGCTCGATGAGCCCCTCAAAAATCTCTTCATTATTTCTTGAAAATTCTGAAATTTTTAGTAACTTCAAATATAAGTGAACCAAACTCAACAAAATTGATAGCAACTACTCCTACAAGTGCCTAGAGCCTATATCATGCATCAAAACTACTTGGAACCACATAAATTTGACATGAAAGCTCAAGAACATGGTCACCTAGTCAGCAAAAATATGCAATGAATAAAGCACTTGAACAAAAACTAATTGGACCATTAGAGGAGTCACATACCAAGGAACAACCCCCCAAAGCAGTTTTGTGAGAGGTGCTTTGAGCAAGGAGATCGAAAATCGCAGCAAAATGAGCTAGAACTCGTGCTTGGGCTGGATAATGGTGTTTGTGGGAGGAAGAAGGAGTGTGTGGGTGCAGGAATAAGTGGAGGAGGGCCACCGTGGGCCCACGAGGCAGGGGGCGCGCCCTCCACCCTCGTGGCCAGGTGGATGCCCCCCTTGCTGTGTTCTTAGTGCCAAATATTCTCAAATATTCCAGAAAAAATCATATTTAAATTTCAGGGCATTTGGAGAACTTTTATTTTCAGGGTATTTTTATATTGCACGGATAATCAGAAAACAGACAGGAAAAACTATTTTTACTTTATTTAATATGAATAACAAAGAGTAAAAGGAGGGTACAGAGAGTTGTGTTTTCTAAATTCATCCATCTCATGATCATCAAAAGGAATCCATTAACAAGGTTGATCAAGTCTTGTTAATAAACTCATTCCGAGTAACATGGAACCGGAGAATTTTCGAATAACACTAGGTTACCTCAACGGGGATATGCACATCGCCAACAATAAGAATATCATATTTCTTCTTGACAGTAGGTAGAGGAAATTTAAAACCTCCAAAAATAATCGATGGATTTTTTCCAATAGAATTGATACTATGAACTTGAGGTTGTTTCCTCGGAAAGTGTACCGTATGCTCATTACCATTAACATGAAAAGTGACATTGCCTTTGGTGCAATCAATAACAGCCCGTGCAGCATTCAAAAAGGGTCTTCCAAGAATAATAGACATACTATCATCCTCGGGAATATCAAGAATAACAAAGTCCGTTAAAATAGTAACGTTTGCAACCACAACAGGCACATCCTCACAAATACCGACAGGTATAGCAGTTGATTTATCAGCCATTTGCAAAGATATTTTAGTAGGTGTCAACTTATTCAAATCAAGTCTACAATATAAAGAGAGAGGCATAACACTAACACCGGCACCAAGATCACATAAATCAGTTTTAACATAGTTTCTTTTAATGGAGCATGGTATAGTGGGTACTCCTGGATCTCCAAGTTTCTTTGGCATTCCACCCTTAAAAGTATAATTAACAAGCATGGTGGAAATTTCAGCTTCCGGTATCTTTCTTTTATTAGTAACAATTTCTTTCATGTACTTAGCATAAGGATTCATTTTAAGCATATCAGTTAATCGCATACACAAAAATATAGGTCTAATCATTTCAGCAAAGCGCTCAAAATCCCCATCATCCTATTTCTTGGATGGTTTGGGAGGAAAAGGCATGGGTTTCTGAACCCATGGTTCTCTTTCTTTACCATGTTTCCTAGCAACAAAGTCTCTCTTATCATAACGTTGATTCTTTGATTGTGGGTTATCAAGATCAACAACAGGTTCAGTTTCTATATCATTATCATTGCTAGGTTGAGCATCAACATGAACATTATCATTAACATTATCACTAGTTTCAGGTTCATTACTAGATTGTGTTTCAGCATCAGAAATAGAAATATCATTTGGATTCTCAGGTGTTTCAGTAATAGGTTCACTAGAAGCATGCAAAGTCCTATCATTCTTCTTTTTCTTCCTTTTAGAAGGACTAGGTGCATCTATATTATTTCTTTGGGAATCTTGCTCAATTCTCTTAGGGTGGCCTTCAGGATACAAAGGTTCCTGAGTCATTTTACCAGTTCTAGTAGCCACTCTAACAGCAAAATCATTATTCTTACTATTCATTGAGCAAATCATTTTGAGCTTTAAGTACTTGTTCTACTTGAGTGGTAACCATAGAAGCATGTTTACTATTAAGTTTAAGTTCACCTTTGACATTAGCCATATAATCACCCTAGTGTTCAAGCATATCAGCACTGCATTTTAATTCTCTACCAAAATAATCATTGGAGTCTTCTTGCTTAACCATAAATTTATCAAACTCATCTAAGCATGGGCTAGCAAACTTAGTAAATGGAATTTCAGCTTTATCATATCTATAGAGAGAACTTACCTTTACTACTTGTGTTGGGTTATCAAGACCATGTGTTTCTTCAATAGGCGGTAAATTAAGACCATGTATTTCTTCAATAGGAGGTAAATTCTTAACATCTTCAGCTTTAATACCCTTTTCTTTCATAGATTTCTTTGCCTCTTGCATATCTTCAGGACTGAGAAATAGAACACCTCTTTTCTTCGGAGTTGGTTTAGAAATAGGCTCAGGAAGTGTCCAATTATTTTCATTAGTCAACATCTTATTTAAAAGAATTCCAGCTTCATCCGATGTTCTTTCCCTGAAAATAGAACCAACACAACTATCCAGGTAATCTCTGGAAGCATCGGTTAATCCATTATAAAAGATACCAAGTATTTCATTTTTCTTAAGAGGATGATCAGGCAAAGCATTAAGTAATTGGAGAAGCCTCTCCCAAGCTTGTGGGAGACTCTCTTCTTCAATTTGCACAAAATTATATATATCCCTTAAGGCAACTTGTTTCTTATGAGCAGGGAAATATTTGGCAGAGAAGTAATAAATCATATCCTGGGGCTACGCACACAACCAGGATCAAGAGAATTAAACCATATCTTAGCATCACCCTTTAATGAGAATGAGAATATTTTCAGGATATAAAAGTAACGAGTTCTCTCATCATTAGTGAATAGGGTAGCTATATCATTTAATTTCGTAATATGTGTCACAACAGTTTCAGATTCATAGCCATAAAAAGGATCAGATTCAACCAAAGTAATTATATCAGGATCAACAGAGAATTCATAATCCTTATCAGTAACACAGATAGGTGAAGTAGCAAAAGCAGGGTCAGGTTTCATTCTAGGATTAAGGTATTGCTGCTTCCATTTAGCTAATAACCTCTTTAGATCATATCTATCATTGCAAGCTAAAATAGCTCCAGTAGCTTCTTCATCCATAACATAACCCTCAGGAACAACATGCAATTCATATTTATTAGGGGGAGAGTCTTCATCATCACTTTCATCAATATTATCAGTTTCAATAATTTCATTTTCTCTAGCCCTAGCAAGTTGTTCATCAAGAAATTCACCAAGTGGCACAGTAGTATCAAGCATAGAAGTAGTTTCATCATAAGTATCATGCATAGCAGAAGTGGCATCATCAATAACATGCGACATATCAGAATGAATGGCAGAAGCAGGTTTAGGTGTCGCAAGCTTACTCAAAACAGAAGGTGAATCAAGTGCAGAGCTAGATGGCAGTTCCTTACCTCCCCTCGTAGTTGAGGGATAAATCTTGGTTTTTGGATCGCTCAAGTTCTTCATAATGATAAGCAGATATAAATCCCAAGTGACTCAAAGAATAGAGCTATGCTCCCCGGCAACGGCGCCAGAAAATAGTCTTGATAACCCACAAGTATAGGGGATTGCAACAGTTTTCGAGGGTAGAGTATTCAACCCAAATTTATTGATTCGACACAAGGGGATCCAAAGAATATTCTCAAGTATTAGCAGCTGAGTTGTCAATTCAACCACACCTGGAAACTTAATATCTGCAGCAAAGTATTTAGTAGCAAAGTAATATGATAGTAGTGGTAACGGTAGCAAAAGGTAATGATAACAAAAGTAATGTTTTTGGTATTTTGTAGTGATTGTAACAATAGCAACGGAAAAGTAAATAAGCAGAGAACAATATATGGAAAGCTCATAGGCAATGGATCGGTAATAGAGAATTATGCCGAATGTGGTTCATCATGTAATGTAGGCATGTATTCTGAATATAGTCATACGTGCTTATGGAAAAGAACTTGCATGACATGTTTTGTCCTACCCTCCCGTGGCAGCGGGGTCCTAGCGGAAACTAAGGGATATTAAGGCCTCCTTTTAATAGAGTACCGGACCAAAGCATTAACACATAGTGAGTACATGAACTCCTCAAACTACGGTCATCACAGGGAGTGGTCCCGATTATTGTCACTTCGGGGTTGCCGGATCATAACACATAGTAGGTGACTATAGACTTGCAAGATAGGATCAAGAACTCTCATATATTGATGAAAACATAATAGGTTCAGATCTGAAATCATGGCACTCTGGCCCTAGTGACAAGCATTAAGGATAGCAAAGTCATAGCAACATTAATCTCAGAACATAGTGGATACTAGGGATCAAACCCTAACAAAACTAACTCGATTACATGATAAATCTCATCCAACCCATCACCGTCCAGCAAGCCTACGATGGAATTACTCACGCACGGCGGTGATCATCATGAAATTGGTGATGGAGGATGGTTGATGATGACGACGACGATGGATTCCCCTCTCCGGATCCTCGAACAGACTCCAGATCAGCCCTCCCGAGAGGTTTTAGGGCTTGGCGGCGGCTCCATATCGTAAAACGCGATGAAATCTTCTCTCTGGTTTTTTCTCCCCGAAAGTGAATATATAGAGTTGGAGTTGAGGTCGGAGGAGCTCCAGGGGGCCCACTGGGTAGGGGGCGCGCCCAGGGGGGCAGGCGCGCTTCCCACCCTCGTGGCTAGGGTGTGGGCCCCCTGGTCTTGATCTTTTGCCAGGATATTTTATTATTTCCAAAAATAGTCTCCATAAAGTTTCAGGTCATTCTGAGAACTTTGTTTCTGCACATAAATAACACCATGGCAATTCTGTTGAAAACATCGTCAGTCCGGGTTAGTTCCATTCAAATCATGCAAGTTAGAGTCCAAAACAAGGGCAAAAGTGTTTGGAAAAGTAGATACGACGGAGACATATCTGTAATACATGAGTCCACGGATGAAAGGGTGGAGAGGAAACCCTAGCCCGCGAAGGAAGTGGGGAATGAATACTACCCTCTTGTTGGGCTCTAGTGTGGGAATGACCTGCTTTTTGGCAGGGAGCCGACGGTGATTTCCTTGGCTAAATACCCCGCCTCCCGGAGTTCTTTGATGTGCTCCTCCGTGATTGAGGAGGCCATCCACTTGCCCTGTGCTCCAGATCCGGACATGGTTGGAGTGTTTGTTGGGGACGGAAAGGGTTGAAGCTTGGGCGCTGGAGCTTGAGAGTAGATGGACTGAGGAGGAAGAAGGCGTGGGGTAAAAAGGTGGATCGTTGTCTCCTTATAAAGGCAATGAATATCAAACATCCCTCCACGAGCCTTAAAACTCGCCTACTCCCCAGGAGTCGTGCGAGTGGCACGGTTGGATTACCCAAATCCGTATTGATGAGAACCCCGCAATAAGGGGACACGATCTCTGCTTGGACAAGACGTGTCAATGAATACTGCGTCTCAAAACGCGAAACGGGAGGTTGGAAAACGGTTCGAAATAATAATAAGGCCAGAACACAATACCTCACCGAAAAAATTGTCAGAAGACATAATGTATTTTTAAAAGTGTTTTGCCCTCGAGGGCCAGGGTTGCAACTATTGTGCAGAGCCGGATATAGTTCTTTTGATCAACTACTTTGGAGTATTCGGAGGAGGAACCCGCCTTGCAATGCCGAAGACAATCTGCGCGCCGGACACATCGTCATTGAAGCCTGGTTCTGGGGCTACTGAGGGAGTCCTGGATTAGGGGGTCCCCAAGCGTCCGGGCTATGCGACATGGGCCGGACTGGTGGGCCGTGAAGATACAAGATATAAGGCTTCCCCTGTGTCCGGATGGGACTATCCTTGGCGTGGAAGGCAAACTTGGCGTGATCTCGTGGTAGATCAACTCTTGTAATCCCCATACTCATCAAAGTCAATCAAGCAGGACGTAGGGTTTTACCTCCATCACGAGGGCTCGAACCTAGGTAAACATCATGTCCCCTGCCTCCTGTTACCTTCTATCCTTAGACACATAGTTCGGGACCCCCTACCCGAGATCTGCCGGTTTTGACGCCGACAGTAAGCCTCAAAGCGGGTTTCATTTGCATCCTACTAATGCACTTCCCGTAGATCTATTTTCTATTCAGCACTAAATCTTTCCACTGGCCATCCACGAATCACGGATCACGCATTCATCTTACACACCGCAATGAACTCCTCCTTCCGCTGCCGTAGTAGACATGAATAGCAAGGCACTGCCTAGTAGGATTGAAACATTAGTAGCTACCTCAAGCCTCCACCTCTCCTTGTTGATGGTGCTTAACCCCATTAGATTGTACATCCTACCGGGGTTCCCAAGCCCGACGAACAGCCACGGCTTCTGGGTTGTGCCGCCACCACCAGCCGTGGCCAGCGAAGAGGACTACGAGGCGGGGGTGCTGCTAGCAAGGCCATTCGCCCCCATGCTTCTACGGATCCTGCGGGCGATGCTGAAGATTTGTGTCGCTGGATCAGAGAGGGTGAGAGAAAAGGGGCAGGGGAGGAAGCCTATATACACGTACCAATAGGAAACTGAAGTGTCCAGCACATGAGACGTCGGCCTCAGCCATGAATGCGTGCTTAGAAACTGAAGTATGGTTGTGTGTTTAAAGTCTGAGTGGAGCAGTTTCCATGAGATGAGCCGCCATTATCGCCCATGTCTCCCCACCTTTCTACGAAGTACCTCGCAGCGGATCGCCCGACGACTGGTTTGACCGGCCCCCGATTCACCCGAGTCCGGCGCTTCCCCTGGATCCCCATCCAGTCGCGCCTCAGCTGGATTCCATCGCTCGCCGCCCACATTGTCTGCATCGATCGCTCGCCGCATCCTCTCTGTCCACCTATATCGACTGCTCCGATTGATCCCTCTCTTGAGCAATCTTTTTTTATTTTATGGAGACAGGAGTGTAGTGTCTGAGGGCCGCTCGCTGACTTGGGCTGAGCACGAAAACATGCCCAATTAACCACAGGGGTCCAAAAAAGCTACGGGAGTAGCTTCCCTTGCGAGGTATGGCCCATTTAGCAATAAACACATCATGAGACAAAGATCCAACACTCAAGAATGTCTACCAGATGTAATCGAATGGCTAGGAATGCCAAATTCGTGAGAAAGCAGGGATTAGGTGCAGTTTTACTGTTCTTAATGTGCCATCTGCAATAATGTACCTCGATGTATGACTATGTTGAGTTATTTTTTATTTGACTATTTGGTGTTCCCTCCCTGTCACGAATGTTGCTCATCTCCTTGTTCTTCTATTTGGGCATGGTGTCGACGAATAATGGTGCTTCTATCTTACTATCTAAGATTTTTCGTAGAAGAAAGTAGTGATAGATGGTGCCCAAATGTAGCGACCCGACCTCAGACGGTCAAGTCTTTGTGCTTACGTGTCATCCCTGGATCGGTATGCTGACACACACAGTACTCGAGGATTTATAACAGAGGTAAATCACATGTATAAAGTAACGTAAATACTATTACCTCAATCCAAATAGCGGAAGTAACAAAGGTTGTGGATTTCCATCAACACCAACGACAAAGTTGAGTGTAGAAATCGTAACCCTAACGTATCACTTACTCGTCGTAAGAAGTCCTGCAACATGAGACGTTGCAGCCACAAAGGGTCAGTACATTGAATGTGCTAGCAAATTCACACCAGAGGATAACGATGAATAATGGCTATCACTACATGCATATTTGGCTGGTGGAAAAGCTCTATGGTTATAGTTTTTGCGAAAAGCCAATTTTTCCCTACTGCAAAGGAATATATTTTATTTAACTACAAAGTTGGTTGAAAATATTGAGAAGGTTCCTCCAACTCAATCCCAAAATAATAATCATTAACCCAACAAATTATTTAAGTAACGTGATGAGATCAATAGGATAATCCAAGTACCAGAGACTCAAGATTGTCCATAATCGGGGACACGACTAATCATGATTAGTTTGTACACTCTGCAGAGGTTTGCGCACTTTTCCCCACAAGACTTGATCGCCTCCGTTTGATTTCTCGCACTACATGGTGTTTGAGAAACGGATGACCTAGACACGGTCTTTCAGAAACATTAACTCTCTACTCCGAACAAACCATACCAAACCTACGTCCCACTACCTGCTGATCTGCCTATTCAAGAGCCCATAATAGCTTGTGGCTGCACACGGAAGTTTCTAGCATGAATAGTCTTATGATCGCTTTGAGCCTGGGTGGCAGTCCATAGGAAGATCACACGGGTACTCCGGGATTTCCAAAAAATACAGGCAACACTGGGTACTCCAGGTGCCTCAATCCACCCAGATGTGTATTTAAGTTGTCACCTTAAGTTGAACCATTAATTAATAATCTCACATCTGTCATGGATTTCACTCACCCAAACCACGTCTACGAGCATAGCATAGTAGTATAAACAATTCGTATAAGTAACTCCCAAGGGTTTGAATGTAATAGGGCAATAGGTTCTACCTCATCAGCTATTTCCCAACCCACATGTTAATGACATCCTAACCATGCAATGTTTGAAGATTGGAACTAATGCATAAAAGCTGGGTGATAAAGGGGTATGATCAAAGTGTGAACTTGCATGTAGTATTGATGAATATGATTCGCACTCAAAACTCTTAATAGTTTTACTCATCATACTCCGTTCAATCTATCGTGAGCAAGTAGTAGTAACCACACATAAGCAATCACTCAAAAGATCGGGAAGAACAGAGAAGACAGTTTGGAAAACATCAAAACCAAGCAAATAACTCTTGCAACATAAAATAATTTCTAACAGTACCAAAATTATGTGAATTTGGCCTTATCAGAAAGTTTAGGTCAAGAGCTTCGATTTACAAAAAGAATCAACTAAATCGGAGTTACGAAACTCAAGTTATGATCAAATAAAGTTCAAATTCAAATATGATCTAATTTCAAATTTAAACTTCCAAAAACATGTTTGAGTTGGATTACTGGATAGAGGAGATCATAACGAAGAAGTGGGCATTGGTTTCATCTAATTTGGATGAACGAGTAAAAAGTTGTGGTTATTTGAAAAATTAGGGGCAAGTTGTTTTACGAAAGAAAAAATAGCTACGACTAAGGTCTAACGTATAAACATGTAGACTAATTGATAATCTAATTATTTTATCATATTAGTCTAGAAATAATAAACTACGGAAGTATAAGAAGAAAAAAAACAAAGAAAGATACCTTTATAAGGCAGAGAAAAGACGACTTTGAAGAGAAGAGACAATTTCCAGAGGTCGCGCCAGAGAGGAGAAATATATTTTTCTTAAATGAATCTAGTCAAACCAAAATATTAATTTAACCCGAATCGGATGATTTTTAGAGGCTCTATGGGTCTATATTTATTGGTGAAAAAAGGCTTAGGGGTCAAAGGCTAGGCAATGTGGGATTAAACGTAGACGAAAATATATGAAACAGAGAAGAAAAGAGGCAGATGGGCCTAAAGGCTTTCGACCGGCCGCGCGCGCACGCTGCGGCTGCAGTTTTTTTTAAACAAAATTCGGCCTAAAAAATGAAAAGGCTGGCTGGGCCTGGCCCATTAAGAGAGAGAAAAAACAATGGGGCGCCAAAAGCTACTATATTGCGCATGAAGGCGATAAATAAATATGGGCCGCACGTACAGTTTTTTTAAATAGAAATAGAAGGAAAACCGAATAGCAAAAATAAAATAAAAACTTTATATAGGCATATTATATATCAAAATTTTCAGAAAAAGATTTTCTACGACCTGAACATTTTCTCTAGCATTAAATAAAATACGCACAATTTCTAATAATTCCAACAGTGCTCCTACTCTAATAAGATCCAACAAAAATCATTTTAAAAATACCAAATTGAAATCAAATTTATTTCTCTCCAATTTTCTGTTGTAGGGAATCATGTTACCCTATTTTCCATGTATTTTATTTTTGGAGAAAAATGATTTGAATAAAATCCAAATAACTCCAAATTGAAAAATAATTCCAAAAAGACTTTGAATTTGATCCTTTGAAACTCCCAACTCATATTTCATATAATTTGAAGAAGTCACTTTATCTTCTCTCATGAAAATCATTGAGTTGCATGAAGTTTATGAATTGAAATATTTCCAAATGAAATTCAATTATTTTCAAATACCCTTTCATTTAATTTAAATGGAAGAAGTCATATCATCTTCGCTCAAGGGTTTTGTATTTGAAAAGAATTTGAATTCATGGAGATGAGAAACCAAATATGGAAGTTTGGGAAAGTCCTTTTATTCCCTCTCATTTAACTTTCAAAAAGTTTCAAATTCACTCACTTTCAGACAATCAATCAAACAATCAATCAAATCTATCTATTTATTATAACATTCCAAAATTTAGAATTTTGGGATGTTATGAACCTACCACCCTTAAAATGAATCTCGTCCTCAAGATTCGGAGAGGCTACAAAGAAATAGGTTAGGTTCGGGGTCTTCTCAAAATCCATTGATCGTCTCCGGGGTCTCAGGTGCTACCACCCGTAGAAAGATTGTTACGGTCCCATCAATACTCATATACTCCATCCTTATTCTTGACAGGGCCGGTCTTCTAAGATCTTCAGTATAATTCCTTTCTCTGGGCTCTTCCGGTAACGGCATAACCTTTTCCTCAATTCTTTTGTCCTTTCATCTTAGTAAGGTTATTCCGAGACTGGGTCTTCTTACCTGACGGGTCTGGCGCCTGTACTAAACAACTAATCGATATCTCATGGTGGTCAACAATTTATGGTTTCTCCTGCAGGAAATGGGTCTGGGTTGATCCTCACCGTATAACCTACGGTTGGCAAAAGCTACCTTATACAATGGAAAAATTGCTATACCATTCTAAGGTTTAAACAGGATTTTGATCGTCGTCTCTCTACTATAGGTAAGTCACTCAGATTTACCATCCCATATAGCAAGGCAAATAATAAGAGTAAGTTGGTATGGTGATCAATCCATCCCACACCCAAATCATTACCCTGTATATGCTTTAGTGAATCTCGCATTCTAACACTCGGTCATCCTCACAAGCATTGCACAATTTCTCTTGTCGACGAACCAAGTTCGGATAAATCCATAGATTCTGCAAGACAAACAACCATCTACCGTTCCTTCACAACTCTCAGGTTTTGCGTAACTCCTATAAGACCGTCTGTCGATAAAATCGTAACTTCTTTCAGGGTTTTTCCTTCAGCAAGAATGTGCTTGCTTCTTGGCAGGTCCTGGGGCCTGTGGGTTATGGCCCATCTCATCACTTGTAAACCTTAAACTTATCCTCTGGGCAACTTATCGTTATTCCAACATCCAACTTCCAGCTTCCTAGCATAATTAAAATCCATCCAATTGTATTGTCTCCCTTCCTTCTATTTGTACAAGACTAAGACGTGATTACTCAAACTCATCATGGAGTTATAATCGTTCCATAATACCAACATCATACCTCCTTTATATCCAATAGTAATTCATCTCTTCATCCTCGTGGGTTATCCCACATACCAAGATATAAACTTATACTTATGGAGTCCATACTCCACTTCGTGGAACATCATTATCCTTTCCAGGGTCAAGCGTCCTTACAGGGGAATATTGGCCATCTCTACATGGCACTTCTTCAACTGGGAAACGTGAAACACATCATGAACTCCTGACAGTCCTTCGGATGACTCCAACTTGTTGGACACTTCTCCCATACGCTCCAAGAGTCGGTATGGTCCTACAAATCTCAGGGCTAACTTTCCCTTAACTCCAAATTGTTTAACTCCTCGCAGAGGGAACACATGAAGACATACTCTGTCTCCAATTTCATAGACTACCTCCTTGCGTTTTTAAGTCTGCATAACTCTTCTGCCTGGACTGAGCTACCTTCAGTCTATCTCGAATCAACTTAACATTCTCTTCTGACTCCTTGATCACATTTGGTCCAAACAACTGACGGTCTCCAACTTCATCCCACATACTCTTGGAGTATCACACATATCGAGACAAAACTCGTATTCATTTTGTCCGAAATCCACTCAGTGGAGTATCCTTATCTTTTCCAGGGGTCAAGGGTTCTTACAGGGTACTACCACCCTTAAAATGCACAAATCTTCCATAGACCATATTTCTCATATCCTCAGAAATGGTCAAAATCCTTCTTCATAGAGTAACAACTCATAAAATCCATATCAGTACCAGCGATGCTAACTTTCTCAATTTCTCAAAGTATTACAATCTCCCGCACTTCCATTACATGCCTCAACTCAACACCTCAATATAAAAGTAAATGTTCTCACTTCTACTACTCCATTTCTTTTGTTGCAAACTCACTATCTAGCACAAGTCTCCTTCTCCTTGGGGCATCCTCTGGCAAAGTGCCCTGCTCTATTACAACGAAAACATATTACTTCTGACAAGTCTCGAGGTTTCCTTTTTGGGCAACTACTGAGGTGGTGCCCTGACTCCTTGCACCTGTAATAGGTAATATGACTCAGGTCCTTCCTGGAATCCAATCTACTTCTCTTCCTGGACCTTTCCATGCCAATCATGGCTTCTATTTCTTGTGGGTCATACTCTACTTCCTCCGTCGGGAATTCTACTAGATCCCTATTCATACAATTCTGGGAGATGTGTCCTTCTTCTCCACATGAATAGCATGACTTGGTGCAGGGTTTAATTGGTTCTTCTTTGGGTGTGTCCCCGACATCTTCCTTCATCACGGGTCCTTCTAAAATTTCCATAAGGGCTCCTTTCTTTACTTCTTTCTTCTGCTGGATAGTTCTTTGTACCATAGGGTAAATGTGATACTGAGGAGGGTAGTGGGTAGTCCCTTCACATAAGAAACAAGTAATCTGCCTAGTTGGGCATTATTCAGCTGGGTGACTTTCTTCACAATTAGGGCATTCATCCTTGTGTTCTTTATGGGTGTGTTCTATTTCTCCACAAATCTTGCATGCACAAGGTTTCTTCATATCCTTTCCATAAGGCTTCAACTTCTGGGACACAAGATGAGATCTTTGTAGAGTCAACTTAAATTCTTTCCAAGAGGTTACTCCTTGCCATCCATTCATGGTTTGGTACATCCTCCACCAAGTAGCAGCACCTCTTTCAAAGCACTGAAAAGCATGCTGGGTCATATCCTTTCCGACTACAGGGTTATTCTTCATGTGATCCTCCATGTTCTGAATCCATCGGTCCGTGTCCAATTGACTCATCGGTCCAGAAAATACAAGCTCATCTCCATTCATCCTCTATTGGGTCCAAGGGTTTTGGGGTGAGATGAGAGAGAGGAGAGGGATGCACAATACAAACAATGGTTTTGAAAAGATAGATTTAATTTGTGGCTGTCAGAAAAACATCAAACAAATGACAGCTCACAAATGTCGTATCTAACGTAGGTATATAACAGGGGTTTGGTCTTCTAAAGGTCAATAAATCTTCAATGTCTCCAAACTCTTCAAGCCTTGTTCATGCCAATGGCTTCTTCTGATCATGCTTGTCTTTCTCAAGTTCTTTTGCTAGATCGACTCTATTGACGCGAAGTCTCTCATGACATCCTTTAATATTCTAGAGTTGCGTCCCAAACTTTTAGGTTTCATCATCCTTGGCATGAACCATGTCCTACTGTCCTTCAGTTCCCGACGAATCTCCGGTATCTCGAGGTTTTGCTCCTCCAGCTTGGCTACTTCAGCTTCTTGGACCTAAGTTCTCCATGAAATGCTCCTTGTCAAAATACGGCTTCCTGAAGGTCCATCTTAAACTTCTTGATGTACTACTCCAGATCCTGGTGATACACCGGCTAAGGTTAAAACTTAATCTTTTGCTGATAGGTGCTCCATCAGCCTTCTACCATCCAATCCTTCCGAAGAAATGCATGCTTAACTCAGCCCGGTGACAAATAGCATAAGCGGGCGATGACATCACGGATAACCGTGTTTCTGCTCTTGTCATTTCCATGAGCTATCATTCCATAGTTGATATCTCCTGCCTTAGGGTTTTCTTGACAAAACTTTGAGTTCTCATTCTCCATGTTCCGGTCTTTCTCCGATACACCTTGATCTCGGGTATTGACGGCTTCCATAGTCTGAAAAATTCCAATAGGGTAGCCTTCCTAGGTCATACAAATCTAGAAATTCTACAGGGCCTTCAAATTCTCCTAGTCTTCGGAGTCTTCAACCGTTGCAGTTTCTACTATTATAATGCACGATAAAATCCTCTTCATTCCGAAATGATCTTGGTTGTCTGATATCTTGTACTTCTTGGAGTGGTCTCATTAGTTGAATCTTCATGTGGTCAAAAAAGGGGGAAAGGGTATTTGGTCTCACTAAAAGGGAATATTTGAATAAGCTCAGAAGAGAAGAGAGGTAAAAGATCCTTTTGAAAAGAAAGTTGTAGAGAAAATATTTCATATGGGCTTGCCAGTTTCTAGGGGTCACGTCCTACAGTCAACCTGGCTCTGATACCATCTTGTAGTGACCCGACCTCAGACGGTCAAGTCTCTGTGCTTACGTGTCATCCCTGGATCGGTATGCTGATACACACAGTACTCGAGGATTTATAACAGAGGTAAATCACATGTATAAAGTAACGTAAATACTATTACCTCAATCCAAATAGCGGAACTAACAAAGGTTGTGGATTCCCATCAACACCAACGGCAAATTTGAGTGTAGAAATCGTAACCCTAACGTATCACTTACTCGTCGTAAGAAGTCCTGCAACATGAGACATTGCAGCCACAAAGGGTCAGTACATTGAATGTACTGGCAAATTCACACCCGAGGATAATGATGAATAATGGCTATCACTACATGCATATTTGGCTGGTGGAAAAGCTCTATGGTTATAGTTTTTGCGAAAAGCCAAATTTTCCCTACTGCAAAGGAATATATTTTATTTAACTACAAAGTTGGTTGAAAATATTGAGAAGATTCCTCCAACTCAATCCCAAAATAATAATCATTAACCCAACAAATTATTTAAGTAACGTGATGAGATCAATAGGATAATCCAAGTACCAGAGACTCAAGATTGTCCATAACCGGGGACACGGCTAATCATGATTAGTTTGTACACTCTGCAAAGGTTTGCGCACTTTTCCCCACAAGACTCGATCGCCTCTGTTTGATTTCTCGCACTACATGGTGTTTGAGAAACGGATGACCGAGACACAGTCTTTCAGAAACATTAACTCTCTACTCCGGACAGACCATACCAAACCTATATCCCACTACCTGCTGATCTGCCTCTTCAAGAGCTTCACGTAACTTACTCAACTATGCTAGAGCCCATAATAGCTTGTGGATGCACATAGAAGTTTCTAGCATGAATAGTCTTATGATCCCTTTGAGCCTGGGTGGCGGTCCATAGGAAGATCACACGGGTACTCCGGGATTTCCAAAAAATACAGGCAACACTGGGTACTCCAGGTGCCTCAATCCACCCAGATGTGTATTTAAGTTGCCACCTTAAGTTGAACCATTAATTAACAATCTCACATCTGTCATGGATTTCACTCACCCAAACCACGTCTACGAGCATAGCATAGTAGTATAAACAATTCGTATAAGTAACTCCCAAGGGTTTGAATGTAACAGGGCAATATGTTCTACCTCATCAGTTACTTCCCAACCGACATGTTAATGACATCCTAACCATGCAATGTTTGAAGATTGGAACTAATGCATAAAAACTGGGTGATAAAGGGGTATGATCAAAGTGTGAACTTGCCTGTACTGTTGATGAATATGATTCGCACTCAAAACTCTTGATAGTTCTACTCGTCATACTCCGTTCAATCTATCATGAGCAAGCAGTAGTAACCACACATAAGCAATCACTCAAAAGATCGGGAAGAACGAAGAAAACAGTTCGAAAAACATCAAAACCAAGCAAATAACTCTTGCAACATAAAAAAATTTCTAACAGTACCAAAATTATGTGAATTTGGCCTTATCAGAAAGTTTAGGTCAAGAGCTTCAATTTACAAAAAGAATCAACTAAATCGGAGTTACGAAACTCAAGTTATGATCAAACGAAGTTCAAATTCAAATCTGATCTAATTTCAAATTTTAAACTTCCAAAAACATGTTTGAGTTGGATTACTGGATAGAGGAGATCGTAACGAAGAAGTGGGCGTTGGTTTCATCTAATTTGGATGAACAAGTAAAAAGTTATGGTTATTTGAAAAATCAGGGCCAAGTTGTTTTACGAAAGAAAAAATAGCTACGGTTAAGGTCTAACGTATAAATACGTAGACTAATTGATAATCTAATTATTTTATCATATTAGTCTAGAAATAATAAACTACGGAAGTATAAGAAGAAAAAAACAAAGAAAGATACCTTTATAAAGCAGAGAAAAGACGACTTTGAAGAGAAGAGACAATTTTCAGAGGTTGCGCCGGAGAGGAGAAATATATTTTTTCTTAAATGAATCTAGTCAAACCAAAATATTGATTTAACCCGAATCGGATGATTTTTAGAGGCTCTATGGGTCTATATTTTTTGTGGAAAAGAGGCTTAGGGGTCAAAGGCTAGGCAATGTGGGACTAAACGTAGATGAAAATATACGAAACAGAGAAGAAAAGAGGCGGATGGGCCTAAAGGCCTTCGGCCGGCCACGCGCACGCTGCGGCTGCAGTTTTTTTTAAACAAAATTCAGCCTAAAAAATGAAAAGGCTGGCTGGGCCTGGCCCATTAAGAGAGAAAAAAACAATGGGGCGCCAGAAGCTACTATATTGTGCATGTAGGCGATAAATAAATATGGGCCGCATGTACAGTTCTTTTAAATAGAAATAGAAGGAAAACCGAATAGGAAAAATAAAATAAAAACTTTATATAGGCATATTATATATCAAAATTTTCAGAAAAAGATTTTCTACGACCTGAACATTTTCTCTAGCATTAAATAAAATACGCACAATTTCTAATAATTCCAACAGTGCTCCTACTCTAATAAGATCCAACAAAAATCATTTTAAAAATACCAAATTGAAATCAAATTTATTTCTCTCCAATTTTCTGTTGTAGGGAATCATGTTACCCTATTTTCCATGTATTTTATTTTTGGAGAAAAATGATCTGAATAAAATCCAAATAACTCCAAATTGAAAAATAATTCCAAAAAGACTTTGAATTTGATCCTTTGAAACTCCCAACTCATATTTCATATAATTTGAAGAAGTCACTTTATCTTCTCTCATGAAAATCATTGAGCTGCATGAAGTTTATGAATTGAAATATTTCCAAATGAAATTCAATTATTTTCAAATACCCTTTCATTTAATTTAAATGGAAGAAGTCATATCATCTTCGCTCAAGGGTTTTGTATTTGAAAAGAATTTGAATTCATGGAGATCAGAAGGCAAATATGAAAGTTTGGGAAAGTCCTTTTATTCCCTCTCATTTAACTTTCAAAAAGTTTCGAATTCACTCACTTTCAAACAATCAATCAAACAATCAATCAAATCTATCTATTTATTATAACATTCCAAAATTTAGAATTTTGGGATATTACACCAAAGGGATCTCATTGGTGAGGAAGGTAACACGATGGTTTTACTCAAGTTCAGGCCCCTGGTCGGGTAATAAACAGGCGTCGTGTGTGCCTATTTTTTTATGATCAACTAAGGGGACTAGTGTGTTGGCCAAGTGCTCAATCAAATTTTAGTCCCCAAACAATGGTTGTTGAACAAGGAGGCACCCAAATCTTATTAACGTTCCGAGTGTCTAAGGGCTCCCGAGTTCTGCACCTGAGTGAGCACACGTAAAGGAGCATGTCTTTAGAGATCGTCTAATCATATCATATGCCTTGAGGATCGGAACCAAACTACCAGCCTGGGACTGGCTATATAAGGTAGTACCAACCTTCGCCAAGGCATTTAATACATGTGAGCTCATTCCCGTACCCAAGCTCAGTAGACACTTGTTATAGCTATGTAATGCTTTCCGATCTATGTGTTTTCTTTGGCCAAGTCGATGAGTAGATCTTTGATGTATTGTTGTTGCTAAGGGGAAATGATGGGGTTCAATCATATTGCTTGTTTTACTCTATCTATGTTATGTCATCTTTCTTAAAGCGATACTTTGTTTGTCATGAACTTAATACAATATATGCATACTGTATAGCGGTCAATTGGTGGAGTAATAGTAGTATATGCAGGTAGGAGTCAGTCTACTTGACACGGACGTAATGCCTATATACATGATCATGCCATGAATAACGTCATAATTATGCGCTTTTCTATCAATTACCCAACAGTAATTTTTGTACCCACCGTATGATATTTTTTATGAGAGATGCCTCTAGTGAAAACTATGGCCCCCATGTCTATTTTAGTCATTTACTAAAACAAAAATTACCTTGCTGCAATTTATTAACTTTGCAATTTATCTATCACCTACTATCAGATTTGATCCTTATAATTAATGAGTACAAGGGGATTGACAACCCTCTCACCCGCGTTGGGCGCAAATATTTGCTCTTGTGTCTGTAGATATTGTCGACAATTGTTTGCGTGAATCTACTATTGGTTCGATAATCTTGGTTCTCTACCGAGGGAAATAATATCCGCTACTATATTGCTTCACCCTTCCTCTCCGAGGAAAATCCCAACGCAACTCACAACTAGCATAAAGAATTGTTAACGCCGTTGCTGGGAGGCTTACCAAACAACTCAAGGTTGCTTCATTCACATTATCATTTACTTCTTATTCTTTTTATTTGCTTTTATTTGCCTTCTCCTTTTCATCTCAATCCACTTCTCTAAAAAAATGAAAAACACACAAAAAAATCTTGCTTGCTTGAATTGTCACTATGCCTCAAGAAAACACTATGTCGTGTGACTTCTGAATACTAATAACAATGATTTTAATAGTACTCCAATTGTTCCTCCCGCCACCAGTGTGGAGTCATATGACCAGGGGCGGAGCTAGGCTAATTCAAGGGTATGCAATGCAGATCCAATGAATTTTGCAAGAACATTTCAGCATATAAGCTACTATTTGCATGTATATAGCGGATGGCATCCTAGTTATGTGTACACGATGGAGATATGAAGAAGAGAATGATTCAGCATCACTTGGGCCTTAATTGGGGTGCTACGTTGCTAGTACAGTGCTACTCGACCTTGTCCTTCAGGCTTGACACTGCCTTTTTTGATCGAAGTCCAGAAACCAGCCCGCCAAGTCAACGATTCCACGGATTGAACGTCCGCATCGTAAAACTAGGGCTCGCACGTGGCCGCATCTACCATCGGAAGCAACTGCCATGTTGTCCCACCGTGGATCGCCACCTACAACCTGTCGTTGATCGACTGTGTGCAAACGTCCTCTATAGTTCGTGATTGGCAACGACACATTGCGCATGGCGCATCCGCCATGTCCATCTAGCAGGCAAGTCGCTGACGGTTGCGTGCTTAATTTCACCCATGGTCTCATTATGATTTGTCATATTTTTTAATCTTTTCTCCAAATTATTTAATCGATAATAGATGTTCCTTAATTTAGTTTTGATTATATTATTGGAGACCAATACTAATATGATTGCTCCCTCGGTTTTTTCCACGTAAATTCTTCATGCAAATAAAGAAATATGTCATCATTTCTTGCTTCCAAATATGCGGTCGTACAAACATATTTTAATTCTCCTTATACTTAAATGTAACTAAATTATTAGAGACATTGTTGCTACAAAGAATAATTTATAGTTTTGTTATGAACTTTTTATGTCTTATTATATTGTTGTGTAGAAGAAAAAACTTCGCGTACCCATGTCGAAAATCCTGGCTCCGCCACTGTATATGATATTAATGTTGCATTGCTAAATCTTATTATGAAGAAACAATTTGCTGGAAATCAAGATGATGCATCCCATCTTAATAACTTCATTGAATTATGTGATATGCAAAAGAAAAAAGATGTGAATAATGATATTATTAAGTTGAAATTATTTTCCTTCTCATTAAGGGACGAAGCTAAAATTTGGTATTCATCCTTACCTCGCAATAGTGTTGTTTATTGGAATAATGTAAGGATGCTTTTATTACTAAGTACTTTCCTCCTGGCAAGTTAATATCTCTTAGAAATCAAATCATAAACTTTAAACAACATGAGCAAGAACATGTTGCACAATCTTAGGATAGAATGAAATTAATGACTAAAAATTTGTCCCACTCATGGACTAAGCTTATGGATGATAGTGATTTTTTTTATGCAGGACTAAACTTTGTCTCGTGAAATTTTATAGAACCTGCTGCAGGTGGTACATTCAATGAAATTACATTAGGGGAAGCCATGAAGCTTCTTGATAATATGACAACAAATTATTCCCAATGGCACACCGAACGAGCTCTAACTGGTAAGAAGGTAAACATTATCGAAGAAGTTTCTACTCTAAGTGATAAAATGGATGCTCTTATGAATATGCTATCTAGTAAAAATGCTCATGTTAATCCTAATGATATCCCATTATCTACCTTGATTGAGAAAAATAATGATACTATTGATGTGCATTTTGTCGCTAGAAATAATTTCAACAACAATGCTTATATGGGGGATTTCGATCCTTGACTGCATCTCGGAATCCCTCTAATAATTATGGTAATTCATATAATAATAATAATAATAATAAGATGCCTGCTGAACTTGAGAACAACATTAAAGAATTTATTAGTTCTCAAAAGATTTTCAATGTTGTGGTAGAAGAAAAACTAAACAAAGTTGATGATATGTCTAGAAACATGTATATAATTACTCATGATGTGGACACTCTCAAAATGATGCCATAAATGAATCTCTAAAGTCTATCCAAGTCACCATGGATGGAATTGCAAAAGGAATTGAAAGGTGAGAGCTGGACATGAATTTCTAGGAAAAGCGCTCACACCCGTTTTTTACCATAATAATGATGAAGATATTAAAATGATTGGTTTGACACCTATTGAATCTTTGCTTAGTAATATAAAACTGGATTAAAAAGGGACTGGAGATGAGTCAACTTTAGTTAGAAGGCATCCTAATTGTTCGAAGGGTGATGATCTTATTGATAAAAACAACAAAAGTGGGTTTGAAGAGGTCAAAAACTTTAGGTAGTGATGTGCCCCCTACTTTGGATTACAAGGACTTTAATTATGATAACTGTTCTTTGATTGAATGTATTTCCTTGTTGCAATCCATGATAAATTCACCTAATTCTTACGAACAAAATAAAACTTTTAGTAAACATATTGTAGAAGCAATGATCAAGGCTCATGAAGAAAAGTTAGGATTGGAAGTATCAATACCAAGGAAGTTACATGATGAAGGGGAACCTACTATTAAAGTTAAGATTACAGATTATGAATGTAATCCCATGTGTGATCTAGGTTCTAGTGTCTCTACTATCCCAAAATCTTTATGTGACGTTCTAGGTCTCAGTGATATGGATGAATGTTCCCTCAACTTGCATTTAGCGGATTCAACTATTAAGAAACCATTGGGTAGAATAAATGATGTCCTCATACTTACTAATAGAAATTATGTACCTATCGATCTCATTGTGTTTGATATTGAATGCAATCCGTCTTGTCCTATAATACTTGGGCAACATTTACTATGAACCATAGGTGCGACTATTGACATGAAAGAAGGAAATATAAGGTTCCAATTTCCACCAAAGAAAGAGATGGAACACTTTCGAAGGAAGAGAATTAAACCACCATATGAATCTATTATGAGAGTCACCTATGGGATTACTTTGAAAGATGATAATACTTGAAACTATGCATTATGCCTAGCTAGCACTATAAAAAAGACACGTCCGTGACAATATGGCCAGAACAAAAACTTTTTCTGTCATGGTTATGACACTTCTATGACGATAATTGTGACAAAAGCACGTATCATCGTAGATGTGGTTGGGTCTGATGACCCACAAGTATAGGGGATCGATCATAGTCCTTTAGATAAGTAAGAGTGTCGAACCCAACGAGGAGTAGAAGGAAATGACAAGCTATTTTCAGCAAGGTATTTTCTGCAGGCATTGAAATTATCGGTAACAGATAGTTTGGTAGTAGCTAATACGTAACGGGTAACAAGTAACAAGTGTAACAAAAGTGCAGCAAGCTGGCCCAATCCTTTGGACAACAAAGGATAAGCCTGGATGAACTCTTATATAAAGCAAAGCACTCCCGAGGACACATGGCAATTATTGTTAAGTTAGTTTTCATCATGCTCATATGATTCGCGTTCGTTACTTTGATAATTTGATATGTGGGTGGACCAGTGCTTGGGTGCTATCCTTACTTGGGAAAGCCTCCCACTTATTATTAACCCCTCTCGCAAGCATCCGCAACTACGAAAGAAGAATTAAGATAAATCTAACCATAGCATGAAACATATGGATCCAAATCAGCCCCTTACGAAGCAACACATAAACTAGTGTTTAAGCTTCTGTCACTCTAGCAACCCATCATCTACTTATTACTTCACAATGCCTTCCCCTAGGCCCAATTCATCGTGAAGTGTCATATAGTCTACATTCACATAAGACCACTAGAGGAAAGACAACATACATCTCATCAAAATATCGAACGAATACCAAATTCACATGATTACTTATAACAAGACTTCTCCCATGTCCCCAGGAACAAACTTAACTACTCACAAAACATCTTCATGTTCAAGATCAAAGGGGTGTTGAATATCATTAAGGATCTGAACATATGATCTTCCACCAAATAAACCAACTAGCATCACTACAAGGAGTAATCAATACTACTAGCAACCCAACAGGTACCAATCTGAGGTTTTGAGAAAAGATTGAATATAAGAGATGAACTAGGGTTTGAGAGGAGATGGTGCGGGTGAAGATTGACCCTCCCTCGATGAGAGGATCGTTGGTGACGATGATGGCTTCGATTTCCCCCTCCCAAAGGGAAGTTTTCCCGACATAATAGCTCTGCCGGAGTCCTAGATTGCTTCTACCTAAGTTCCGCCTCGAGACAGCAGCGCTTCATCCCGAAAGACTTATTATGATTATTTTAGGTCAAAACTTTTCATATAGCAGAAGATGGACACCAGAGGCTGGCCAAGGGGGTGCGCTCGCCAGGCTTGTGGCCACCTGGTGGGTCCCCTTCTGTTGTTTCTTCGCCCAATATTTTTTATATATTCCAAAACAATTCTCCATAAAGTTTTAGGACATTTGGAGTTGTGCAGAATTGGTATCTCAGATTTTCTCCTTTCTGACCCAGAATTCCAGCTGCTGGCATTCTCCCTCTTCATGTAAATCTTGTAAAATAAGAGAGCAAAGGCATAAGAATTGTATCATAAAGTTAAATAACAGTCCATAATGCAATAAATATCTGTTGGGGAACGTAGCATGCAATTTCAAAAAAATTCCTACGATCACGCAAGATCTATCTAGGAGATGCATAGCAATGAGACGGGGAGAGTGTGTCCATGTAACCTCGTAGACCGAAAGCAGAAGCGTTAGGTTAACACGGTTGATGTAGTCGAATGTCTTCGTGATCCAACCGATCAGGTACCGAACGTACGACACCTACGAGTGCAGCACACATTCAGCTCGATGACGTCCCTCGAACTCTTGATCCAGTAGAGGGTCAAGGGAGAGTTCCATCAGCACAACGACGTGGTGACGGTGATGGTGATGTGATCCGCGCAGGGCTTCGCTAAAGCACTACGATGCTATGACCGGAGGAGTAAACTATGGAGGGGGAACCACACACGGCTAAGAGAATAATTGATGTGCTATGGGGTGCCCCTGCCCCCATATATAAAGGAGCGGAGGAGGAGGCGGTCGTCCAGGAGGCACGCACCATGGGGGCGAGTCCTACTAGGACCCCACTCCTAGTAGGACCCCCCTTTTTCCTTTCTTCATCGGAGGGGAAAAGGAAGGAGGAGGAGAGGGAGAGGGAAAGGGGGTGCCGCCCCTCCCCTAGTCCAATTCAGACTGCCATGAGGGCGGTGCGGCCACCCCTCATGGTTAACTGCCCCCGGGGGGTTCCGGTAACCCCTTGGTACTCCGGTAAAATACCCGAACCACTTGGAACCATTCCGATGTCCGAATACTACCTTCCAATATACGAATCTTTACCTCTCGACAATTTCGAGACTCCTCGTCATGTTCGTGATCTCATTCGGGACTCCGAAAAAACTTCAGTCACCAAAACACATAACTCATAATACAAATCGTCATCGAAAGTTAAACTTGCGGACCCTACGGGTTCGAGAACTATGTAGAGATGACTGAGACACATCTCCGGTAAATAACCAATAGCGGAACCTGGATGATCATATTGGTTCCTACATATTCTACGAAGATCTTTATCGGTCAAACCGCAATAACAACATACGTTATTCCCTTTGTGATCGGTATGTTACTTGCCCGAGATTCGATCGTCGGTATCATCATACCTAGTTCAATCTTGTTATCGGCAAGTCTCTTTACTCATTCCGTAGTGCATCATCCCATAACTAACTCGTTAGTCACATCGCTTGCAAGGCTTATAGTGTTGTGCATTGCCGAGAGGGCCCAGAGATACCTCTCCGACACTTGGAGTGACAAATCCTAATCTTGATCTATGCCAACCCAACAAACACCTTCGGAGACACCTGTAGAGCATCTTTATAATCACCCAGTTATGTTGTGACGTTTGATAGCACACAAGGTGTTCGTCCGGTATTCAGGAGTTGCATAATCTCATAGTCAGAGGAATATGTATAAGTCATGGAGAAAGCAATATCAATAAAACTTAACGAACATTATGCTAAGCTAACGGATGGGTCTTGTCCATCACATCATTCTCTAATGATGTGATCCTGTTCATCAAATGACAACACATGTCTATGGTTAGGAAACTTAACCATCTTCGATTAATGAGCTAGTCAAGTAGAGGCTTACTAGGGACACTCTGTTTTGTCTATGTATTCACACATGTACTAACTTTCTGGTTAATACAATCCTAGCATGAATAATAAACATTTATCATGATATAAGGAAATATAAATAACAATTTTATTATTTCCTCTAGGGCATATTTCCTTCAGTCTCCCACTTGCACCAGAGTCAATAATCTAGATTACATAGTAATGATTCTAACACCCATGGAGTCTTGGTGCTAATCATGTTTTGCTCGTGGAAGAGGCTTAGTCAACGGGTCTGCAACATTCAGATCCGTATGTATCTTGCAAATCTCTATGTCTCCTTCCTTGACTTGATCGCAGATAGAATTGAAGCGTCTCTTGATATGTTTGGTTCTCTTGTGAAATCTGGATTCCTTCGCTAAGGCAATTGCTCTAGTATTTTCACAAAAGATTTTCATTGGACCCGATGCACTAGGTATTACACCTAGATCGGATATGAACTCCTTCATCCAGACTCCTTCATTTGCTGCTTCCAAAGCAGCTATGTACTCCGCTTCACACGTAGATCCCGCCATGACGCTCTACTTGGAACTGCACCAACTTACAGCTCCACCATTCAATATAAATACGTATCCAGTTTGCGACTTTGAGTCATCCGGATCAGTGTCAAAGCTTGCATCGACGTAACCATTTACGACAAGCTCTTTGTCACCTCCATAAACGAGAAACATATCCTTAGTCCTTTTCAGGTATTTCAGGATATTCTTGACCGCCATCCAGTGATCCAGTCTTGCATTGGTACCTCCCTGCTAAACTTATAGTAACGACACATCAGGTCTAGTACACAACATTGCATACATGATAGAACCTATGGCTGAGGCATAGGGAATTACTTTCATTTTCTCTCGATCATCTGCAGTGGTCGGGCATTGAGTCTGACTCAACTTCACACCCTGTAACACAGGCAAGAACCCTTTCTTTGACTGATCCATTTTGAACTTCTTCAAAACTTTATCAAGGTATGTGCTTTGTGAAAGTCCAATTAAGCGTCTTGATCTATCTCTATAGATCTTGATGCCTAATATATAAGCAGCTTCACCGAGGTCTTTCATTGAAAAATTCTTATTCAAGTATCCTGTTATGCTATCCAGGAAATCTGTATTATTTCCGATCAACAATATGTCATCCATTCCCCTGAAAAAAGAATATGTCATCCACATATAATATCAGAAATGCTACAGAGCTCCCACTCACTTTCTTGTAAATATAGGCTTCTCCAAAAGTCTGTATAAAACCATATGCTTTGATCACACTATCAAAGCGTATATTCCAACTCCGAGAGGCTCGCACCAGTCCATAAATGGATCACCGGAGCTTGCACACTTTGTTAGCATCTTTAGGATCGACAAAACCTTCTGGTTGCATCATATACAAGTCTTCTTCAAGAAATCCATTAAGGAATGCGGTTTTGACATCATTTGCCAAATTTCATAATCATAAAATGCGGCAATTGCTAACATGATTCGGACAACCTTAAGCATCGTTATGGGTGAGAAGGTCTCATCATAGTCAACTCCTTGAACTTGTCGAAAACCTTTTGCAACAAGTCAAGGTTTCCAGACAGTAACATTACCGTCAACGTCAGTCTTCTTCTTGAAGATCCACTTATTCTCTATGGCTTGCCGATCATCGGGCAAGTCGACCAAAGTCGACGCTTTGTTCTCATACATGGATCCCATCTCAGATTTCACGGCCTTAAGCCATTTCGCAGAATCTAGGCTCATCATCGTTTCCTCATAGGTCGTAGGTTCGTCATAGTCTAGTAACATGACTTCCAGAATAGGATTATCATACCACTCTGGTGCGGACTGTACTCTGCTTGACCTACGAGGTTTGGTAGTAACTTGATCAGAAGTTTCATGATCATCATCATTAGATTCCTCACTAATTGGTGTAGGAATCACTGGAATTGATTTCTGTGATGAACTACTTTCCAATTCGGGAGAAGGTACACTTACCTCATCAAGTTCTACTTTCCTCCCACTCACTTCTTTCGAGAGAAACTCCTTCTCTAGAAAGGATCCATTCTTAGAAACGAATATCTCGCCTCCGGATCTGTGATAGAAGGTGTACCCAACTGTTTCCTTTGGGTATCCTATGAAGACACATTTCTCCGATTTGGGTTCGAGCTTATCAGGTTGAAGCTTTTTCACATAAGCATCGCAGCCCCAAACTTTAAGAAACGATAGCTTAGGTTTCTTGCCAAACCATAGTTCATATGCTGTCGTCTCAACAAATTTAGATGGTGCCCTATTTAACGTGAATGCAGCCGTCTCTAAAGCATAACCCCAAAATGATAGTGGTAAATAGGTAAGAGACATCATAGATTGCACCATATCTAATAAAGTACGGTTACGATGTTCGGACACACCATTACGCCGTGGTGTTCCAGGTGGCGTGAGTTGCGAAACTATTCCGCATTGTTTCAAATGAATACCAAACTCATAACTCAAATATTCGCCTCCAAGATCAAATCGTAGAAACTTTATTTTCTTGTTACGATGATTTTCCACTTCACTCTGAAATTCTATGAACTTTTCAAATGTTTCAGACTTATGTTTCATTAAGTAGATATACCCATATCTGCTCAAATCATCTGTGAAGGTCAGAAAATAATGATACCCACCGCGAGCCTCAACACTCATCGGACCACATACATCAGTATGTATTATTTCCAATAAGTCAGTGGCTCGCTCCATTGTTCCGGAGAACGGAGTCTTAGTCATCTTGCCCATGAGGCATGGTTCGCAAGCATTAAGTGATTCTTAATCAAGTGATTCCAAAAGCCCATCAGCATGGAGTTTCTTCGTGTGCTTTACACCAATATGACCTAAACGGCAGTGCCACAAATAAGTTGCACTATCATTATTAACTTTGCATCTTTTGGCTTCAATATTATGAATATGTGTATCACTACGATCGAGATTCAACAAAAATAGACCACTCATCAAGGGTGCATGACAATAAAGGATGTTACTCACATAAATAGAACAACCATTATTTTCTGATTTAAATGAATAACCGTCTCGCATCAAGCAAGATCCAGATATAATGTTCATTCTCAACGTTGGCACCAAATAACAATTATTCAGGTCTACAACTAATCCCGAAGGTAGATGTAGAGGTAGCGTGCCGGCGGCAATCACATCGACCTTGGAACCATTTCCAACGCACATCGTCACCTCGTCCTTAGCTATTCTTCGTTTAATCCGTAGCTCCTGTTTTGAGTTGCAAATATGAGCAACAAAACTACTATCAAATACCCACGCGCTACTACAAGCATTAGTAAGGTACACATCAATAACATGTATATCAAATATACCTTTCACTTTGCCATCCTTCTTATCCGCCAAATACTTGGGGCAGTTTCGCTTCCACTGACCAGTCCCCTTGCAGTAGAAGCACTCAGTCCCCTTTATAGCTTGGTGGCAGTGATTGAAGAACTCTGTCAATGACACTATCATCAGGAAGATTAACTCCTAGTTAAGTCAAGTGGTTGTGGTACCGAGACATTCTGAGTATATGTTCACTGAAAGAACTATTCTCCTCCATCTTGCAGTTGTAGAACTTATTGGAGACTCCATATCTCTCAACCCGGGCATTTTCTTGAAATATTAACTTCAACTCCTGGAACATCTCATATGCTCCATGACGTTCAAAACGTCATTGAAGTCCCGATTCTAAGCCGTAAAACATGACACACTGAACTATCGAGTAGTCATTAGCTTTGCTCTGCCAGACATTCATAACATCTAGAGTAGCTCCTGCAGCGGGCTTTGCACCTAGTGGTGCTTCTAGGACGTAATTCTTCTATGCAACAAGGAGGATAATCCTCAAGTTACGGACCTAGTCCGTGTAGTTGCTACCATCATATTTCAACTTAGCTTTCTCTAGGAACACATTAAAATTCAAAGGAACAGTAGCACTGGCTATTTATCTACAACAACATAGACATGCAAAATACTATCAGGTACTAAGTTCATGATAAATTGAAGTTCAATTAATCATATTACTTAAGAACTCCCACTTAGATAGACATCCCTCTAGTCATCTAAATGATCACGTGATCCATATCAACTAAACCATGTCCGATCATCACGTGAGATGGAGAAGTTTTCAATGGTGAACATCACTATGTTCATCATATCTACTATATGATTCACGCTCAACCTTTCGGTCTTAGTATTTCGAGGCCATATCTACATATGCTAGGCTTGTCAAGTTTAACCTAAGTATTCTGCTTGTGCAAAATTGACTTGCACCCGTTGTATGTGAATGTAGAGCTTATCACACCCGATCATCATGTGGTGTCTCGGCACGACGAACTGTAGCAACGGTGCATACTCAGGGTGAACACTTATACCTTGAAATTTAGTGAGAGATCATCTTATAATGCTACCGCCAAACTAACAAAATAAGATGCATAAAAAGATAAACATCACATGCAATAAAATAAGTGATATGATATGGCCATTGATACATCTCCAACATATCTACTTTTCCAAACACTTTTGCCCTTGTTTTGGACTCTAACTTGCATGATTTGAATGGAACTAACCCAGACTGACGCTGTTTTCAGCAGAATTGCTATGGTGTTATTATTGTGCAAAAATAAAAGTTCTCGGAATGACCTGAAAATCAACGGAGAATATTTTTGGAATATATAAAAAATACTAGCGAAAGAATCAATGACAGGGGGCCCACACCCTGTCCACGAGGGTGGGGGGCACGCCTACCCCCTTTGCTCGCCCCCTGCCTCGTGGGCCCCCTGATGCTCCACCACCTCAACTCCAACTCCATATATTCACGTTCGGGGAGAAAAATGGGAGAGAAGGATTCATCACGTTTTACGATACGGAGCCGCCGCCAAGCCCTAATCTCTCTTAGGAGGGCTGATCTAGAGTCCGTTCGGGGCTCCGGAGAGGGGAATCCGTCGCCATCGTCATCATCAACCTTCCTCCATCACCAATTTCATGACGCTCACCGCCGTGCGTGAGTAATTCCATCTTAGGCTTGCTGGACGGTGATGGGTTGGATGATACTTATCATGTAATCGAGTGAGTTTTGCTAGGGCTTGATCCCTAGTATCCATTATGTTCTGAGATTGATGTTGCTATGACTTTGCTATGCTTAATGCTTGTCACTAGGGCCCGAGTGCCATGATTTCAGATCTGAACCTATTATGTTTCCATGAATATTTGTGAGTTCTTGATCCTATCTTGCAAGTCTATAGTCACCTACTATGTGTTATGATCCGTTAACCCCAAAGTGACAATAATCGGGATACTTACCGGTGATGACCGTAGTTTGAGGAGTTCATGTATTCACTAAGTGTTAATGCTTTGGTCTGGTACTCTATTAAAAGGAGGCCTTAATATCCCTTAGTTTCAAATAGGACCCCGCTGCCACGGGAGGGTAGGACAAAAGATGTCATGCAAGTTCTTTTCCATAAGCACGCATGACTATATTCGGAATACATGCCTACATTACATTGATGAACTGGAGCTAGTTCTGTATCACCCTATGTTATAACTATTGCACGAGGAATCACATCTGACATAATTATCCATCATTAATCCAATGCCTACGAGCTTTTCACATATTGATCTTTGCTTATTTACTTTTCCGTTGCTACTGTTACAATCACTATAAAATCAAAACTGCTACCGTTACTTTTGCCACCATTACCACTACTATCATATTACTTTGATACTAAATACTTTGCTGCAGATATTAAGTTTCCAGGTGTGGTTGAATTGACAACTCAGCTGCTAATACTTGAGAATATTCTTTGGCTCCCCTTGTGTTGAATCAATAAATTTGGGTTGAATACTCTACCCTCGAAAACTGTTGCGATCCCCTATACTTGTGGGTTATCAAGTCTATTTTCTGGCACCGTTGCTGGGAAGCATAGCTCTATTCTTTGAGTCACTTGGGATTTATATCTGTTGATCACTATGAAGAACTTGAAAGATAAAAGAACCAATATTTTTCCCTCAACTACGAGGGAGGTAAGGAACTGCCATCTAGCTCTGCACTTGATTCACATTCTGTTTTGAGTAAACTTGCGACACCTACTCCTGCTATTCATTTTGATATGTCGCATGTTATTGATGATGCCACCTCTACTTTGCATGATACTTATGATGAAACTACTTCTATGCTTGATAATACTGTTCCACTAGGTGAATTTCTTAATGAACAACTTGCTAGGGTTAGTGAGAATGAAATTATTGAAACTGATAATATGGATGAAAGTGATGATGAAGATTCTCCCCCTATATATGAATTGCCTATTGTGCCCGAGGGTTATGTTATGGATGAAGAAACTGCTAGAGACTCCTTAGCTTGCAATGATAGATCCGATCTTAAGAAGTTATTAGCTAAGCTTAAAGAAAAATCCATGAATGTTAGAATGAAACATGACCCTTCTTTTGCTACTTCACCTATCTTTACTTCCGACAAGGATTATGATTTCTCTGTTGACCCTAAGTTAATTACTTTGGTTGAATCTGATCCTTTCTATGGTTATGAACCCGACACTGTTGTGGCACATCTTACTAAATTAAATGATATAGCCACCCTGTTTACTCATGATGAGAAAAACTTGCTATTACTTTATCCTTAAGTTGTTTCCGTTCTCATTAAAGGGTGATGCTAAAACATGGTTTAATTCTCTTGATCCTGGTTGTGTGCGTAGTCCCCAGGATATGATTTATTACTTCTCTGCTAAATATTTCCCCGCTCATAAGAAACAAGCTGCCTTAAGGGTAATATATAATTTTGTGCAAATTGAAGAAGAGAGTCTCCCACAAGCTTGGGGGAGGCTTCTCCAATTACTTAATGTTTTGCCTGATCATCCTCTCAAGAAAATCGAAATACTTGATATCTTTTATAATGGACTAACCGATGCTTCCAGAGACCACCTAGATAGTTGTGCTGGTTGTGTTTTCAGGGAAAGAACTGTTGATCAAGCTGAATTGCTATTGAATAATATGTTGAGTAATGAAAATGATTGGACACTTCCTGAACCAACTCCTAAGCCAACTCCGAAGAAATGGGGTATTCTATTTCTCAGTCCTGAAGATATGCAAGAGGCAAAGCAATCTATGAAAGAAAAAGGTATTAAAGCTGAAGATGTTAAGAATTTACCACCTATTGAAGAAATACATGGTCTTGATAACCTGACACAGGTAGTAAAGGTAAATTCTCTCTATAGATTTGATGAAGGTGATATTCCTCGTTATAAATCTGCTAGCCAATGCTTAGATGAGTTTGATAATTTTATTATTAAACAAGAAAACTTCAATGCTTATGTTGGTAAACAATCGAAACGTAATGCTGATATGCTTGAACACATGAGTGATTATATGTCTAGAGTTAAAGGTGAACTTAAACTTATTAGTAAACATGCTTCTATGGTTACCACTCAAGTATAACAAGTACTTAAGGCCCATAATGATTTGCTCAATGAATTAAATAATAAGAAAAATGATAATGTTGTTAGAGTTATGACTAGAGGGGGTAAAATGACTCAGGAACCCTTGTATCCTAAGGGCCACCCTAAGAGAATTGAGCAATATTCTCAGAGAAGTAATGTTGATGCACCTAGTTCTTCTAAGAATAAGAAAAAGAAAAATGGTAGGACTTTGCATGCTTTTAGTGAACCTGTTGTTGACACACCTGAGAATCCCAATGATATTTCTATTTCTGATGCTGAAATACAATCTGGTAATGAACATGAACCTAGTGATAATATTAATGATGATGTCATGTTGATGCTCAACCTAGCAATGATAATGATGTAGAGATTGAACCTGCTGTTGATCTTGATAACCCACAATCAAAGAATCAACATTATGATAAGAAGGACTTTGTTGCTAGGAAACATGGTAAGGAAAGAGAACCATGTGTTCAGAAACCCATGCCATTTCCTCCTAAACCATCCAAGAAAAAGGATGATGAGGATTTTGAGCGCTTTGCTGAAATGATTAGACCTATCTTTTTGCGTATGCGTTTGACTGATATGCTTAAAATGAACCCTTATTCTAAGTACATGAAAGATATTGTTACTAATAAAAGAAAGATACTGAAAGCTAAAATTTCCACCATGCTTGCTAATTACACTTTTAAGGGTGGAATACCAAAGAAGCTAGGAGATCGAGGAGTACCAACTATACCATGCTCCATTAAGAGAAACTATGTTAAAACTGCTTTATGTGATATTGGAGCCGGTGTTAGTGTTATGCCTCTCTCTTTATATTGTAGACTTTATTTGAATAAGTTGACACCTACTGAAATATCTTTGCAAATGGCTGATAAATCAACTGCTATACCTGTCGGTATTTGTGAAGATGTGCCTGTTGTAGTTGCAAACGTTACTATTTTAACAGACTTTGTTATTCTTGATATTCCCGAGGACGATAGTATGTCGATTATCCTTGGTAGACCCTTTTTGAATGCTGCAAGGGCTGTTATTGATTGCAACAAAGGCAATGTCACTTTTCATGTTAATGGTAATGAGCATACGGTACACTTTCCGAGGAAACAACCTCAAGTCCACAGTATTAATTCTATTGGAAAAATTTCAACAATTACTATTAGAGGTTTTGAATTTCCTCTTCCTACTGTCAAGAAGAAATATGATATTCTTATTGTTGGGGATGTGCATATCCCAGTTGAGGTAACCTAGTGTTATTCGAAATTTCTTCGGTTTCATGCAATTCGGAATGAGTTTGTTAACAATACTTGATCAACCTTGTTAGTGGATTCCTTTTGATGAGCATGAGATGGATGAAGTTAGAAAGCACAACTTTCTGTACCCTCTTTTTACTTTCTGTTGTTTATATTAAATAAAGTAAAATAGTATTTTTGTCTATTTTCTGAATTATCCTTGCAATAAAAAATACCCCAAAAATAAAAGTTCTCCAAATGTCCTGAAAATTTAATATGTTTTTTCTGGAATATTTAAGAATTATTGGCACTGAGAACACACCAGGGGACCCACCATGTGCCCACGAGGGTGGAGGGAGCGCCCTACCCCCTAGGCACGCCCCCTGCCTCATGGGCCCCACGTGGGTCCCATCCACTTATTCTTGCACCCACACACTTCGTCTTCCTCCAGAAAAAATCATCCACCAGCTCAAACCCGAGTTCTAGCTCATCTTGCTGCCATTTTCGATCTCCTTGATCAAAGCTCCATTCAGAAAAATGCTTTGGGGGATTGTTCTTTGGTATGTGACTCCTCCAATGGTCCAATTAGTTTTTGTTCTAGTGCTTTATTTATTGCAAATTTTTGCTGCTTAGGTGACCCTGTTCTTGAGCTTGCATGTCAAACTTATGTGGTCAACAGTAGTTTTAATGCATGATATGGCCTCTAGGCACTTCTAGGAGTAGTTGCTATCAATTTTGTTGAGTTTGGATCACTTTTATTTTGAGTCACTAAAAATTTCAGAAATTTTCAGAAAAAGATGAAGAGATTCTTGAGGGGCTCATCGAGCCGAAGTTCTAAGGATAAGCAAAGTGAAGAAAATAAGAAGCCCAAATATAATGTCCCTCGTACTGCGGAGGTTCGGCCGTGTGAATGGCCTTGTGATGAGTTACGGAGAGAAGCCGGGATTTATGAAGATTTTTATTATTTGGCTAAGAATGCAGGCCTCACCGACTTCCTCCACGACCAGTTTGAATAGTATCTCTTACTCACCAATATTTTTGTGCAAAATTTTCATTTCCATGCTAGGAGATCACCACCTTTGGTGGAATTTTATTTATATGATGAGCATAAGGAGATGCCACTTTATGATTTTTGCCGGGTTTGTAGGATACCCTTTGAGGGCAGCATAGAGGAACTACATCGTAATGATGTGGAGGGATTTATTGATATGATTGCTGTAGGGGAAACGAGGAAAGTTTCTGATGCAAGAATTACTAGCATACATTTTCTTGTTCTACGTTACTTTGCAATATTTGCTAGTAGATGCTTAATTGGTCGCGGGAACTGTGGAAATCTTAGTGCCCCTGATATTGTTATTTTGCACCATGCTTTGTTTCATGATACCACTTTCAGTTTAGGCGCTAGTGTTGCTAAACGGTTAAATCTGAACCGTACAAAGGGTCCCGTCTTAGGAGGCATCTTCGCCTCGCGCCTTGCTACACACTTTAACATACCTATTAGGCATTATGAGAAAGAGGAAAAGTTGTTGCCTCATATTTTTCTAGATTATAAGAGCATGGTAGCACATGATTTTATTGTTAAGAATAAGAAGAAGATGCTTAACTATAGACTGATGTTTGATAAGAATCACTTTGAGACTATTACCTTGCCTCCTCCCTCTTTGTTCAACATATTTTCAGGCACGTACCTTGTTTTGTCGGAGGCCGTTCAGGCATACCAGAGCCTGACATCAGCTCTAGAGCCGGAGCCACTATCTGATCCTCACTGTCAGTCTTTTTATCAGTGGGATCCGGAGGAGATCGCCAACCAGTGGCACCCCGAAGACCCTCCTTAGTACACTAGAGAGGGCAGTTTTGATCTGTGGCCATAGACCAACTTAGGCCAAAAGCCTAAGCTTGGGGGAGTACATATTTCTCACCGACATTACATTCATGTTCACACACTCATTCTAATTGTCGGTGCTCATACTTTTTCATTGTAATATCCATGCTAGTTTATTTTCTTTTTAAAGCTTTCTTCTTGTGTGTTTGAAAACCTTAAGAAAAACAAAACAAATTAGTTGTAGCTTGTAGCTAGTTTACTTTCGATGCTTGTAGTAGTAATTAAAAAGAAAACCCAAAAAGATTTCTCGTTCTTCTTTTGCTTGTTGGGAGCTTTCCCGTGTAAATAGTTTTGTTTCTTTTCTTTTCTTTGGGGGTCGAGAGGAGAAGTCCATAACAAAAATGTTGAGTGGCTCTCATATGCATTATTGTTGATCTAACAGAGAGCCCATATTACCTTGTCTTCTCCCTTGGATAGAATGCTTGCAGATTCCAGCTTAGTCCAACGCACGTGCACTACTATTATTACCCACACCGTTCGGTTGTGCAAGTGAAAGGAAATAATGATGATATATGACGAACTGGTTGAGATGAGAAAAGCTGGTATGAACTCGACCTCTCTTGTTTTTGTAAATATGATTAGTCCATCGTTCCTGATTCAGCCTATTCTGAATGAAACATGTTTGCAATGACAATTAGAGATTATAGTTGCCCACGCCATTCTTAATTTGCTAGGAGTTTATAATGGTTTACCTTGTGTGCCAACATGCTATTAAAATGGTTGTGACATTGTATGATAGGGTGGTATCCTCCTTTGAACGTTTCTAGTGGCTTGACTTGGCACATGTTCATGCATGCAGTTGAAACAAAATCAACATAGCCTCCATGATATTTATGTTCATGGTGAATTATATCCTACTCATGCTTGCATTCAGTGTTGATTAATTTTAATGCATGTTCATGACTGTTGTTGCTCTCTAGCCGGTCACTTCTTAGTCTCTTTCTAGCCTTCACTTGTACTAAGCGGGAATACTTCTTATGCATCCAATTCCATAAACCCCAAAAGTTATTCCATATGAGTCCACTATACCTTCCTATATGCGGTATCTACCTGTTGTTCCAAGTAAATTTGTATGTGCCAAACTCTAAACCTTCAAATAAAAATTATGTTTTGTGTGCTTGAATAGCTCATGTATCAACTAGGGCTGTCTGTATCTTCCATGCTAGGTGGGTTATTCTCAAGAGGAGTGGACTCCGCTCCTCACTCACGAGAAAATGGCTGGTCACCGGGATGCCCAGTCCCATGCTCAAATCAAATCAAAATAATTGCAAACAAAACTCCCCCAGGATTGTTGTTAGTTGGAGGCACCCGTTGTTTCGGGCAAGCCATGGATTGATGCTTGTTGGTGGTGGGGGAGTATAAACTTTACCATTCTGCTTGGGAACCGCCTATAATGTGTGTAGCATGGAAGATATCGAGATCTCTCGGTTGTTATGTTGACAGTGGAAGTATACCGCTCAAAATATTATTCATCTCTATTTCAAAAACTGAGCTCTGGCACCTCTACAGATCCCTGCTTCCCTCTGCGAAGGGCCTATCTATTTAATTTTATGTTGAGTCATCACCCGCTTATTAAAAAGCACCAGTTGGAGAGCACCACTATCATTTGCATGTATTATTGTTAGTTTGCATTGAGTATGACTTGACTGGATCTCTTTTACCATGAATTACAATTTCCAGCCAGCCCTTGATCTTCAGGGGTGCTCTGCATTTATGTTTTGTGGTCTCAGAAAGGGCTAGCGAGATACCATCTTGTTATATCATATTATGATTGTTTTGAGAAAGTGTTGTCATCTGAGATTTATTATTATTGCTTGCTAGCTGATTATGCCATTGATATGAGTAAACATGAGACCTAAATGTTATTTTGAATATGGTTAGTTCATAATCTTTGCTGAAAACTTGAATGATGGCCTTACATATTTACAACAACTAGAGCAAACAGAGTTTGTAAAAATTTTCAGCAAATATTATGAACTAACCATATGAGTAAACTTGAATGATGATGATGGCGGCGGATTCCCCTCTCCGGAATTGGTGATGGAGGAAACTTGAATGCTGGCCTTATATATTCTCTAATGATGTGATCCCGTTCATCAAATGACAACTCATGTCTATGGTTAGGAAACTTAACCATCTTTGATTAACGAGCTAGGCAAGTAGAGGCATACTAGTGACACTCTGTTTGTCTATGTATTCACACATGTACTAAGTTTACGGTTAATACAATTATAGCATGAATAATAAACATTTATCATGATATAAGGAAATATAAATAACAACTTTATTATTGCCTCTAGGGCATATTTCCTTCAATATTAACTTCAACTCCTGGAACATCTCATATGCTCAATGACGTTCAAAATGTCTTTGAAGTCCCAGTTCTAAGCCTTTAAGCATGGCACACCGAACTATCGAGTAGTCATCCGCTTTGGTCTGCCAGACGTTCATAACGTCCGGAGTTGCTCCTGCAGCGGGCCTTGCACCTAGCGGTGCTTCCAGGACGTAATTCTTCTATGCACCAATGAGGATAATCCTCAAGTTACGGACCCAGTCCGTGTAGTTGCTACCATCATCTTTCAACTTAGCTTTCTCTAGGAACACGTTAAAATTCAAGGGAACGGTAGCATGGGCCATTGATCTACAACAACATAGATATGCAAAAAACTTCAGGACTAAGTTCATGATAAATTAAAGTTCAATTAATCATATTACTTAAGAACTCCCACTTAGATAGACATCCCTTTAGTCATCTAAATGATCACGTGATCCATATTAACTAAACCATGCCCGATCATGATGTGAGATGGAGTAGTTTTGAATGGTGAACATCTCTATGTTGATCATATCTACCATATGATTCAGGCTCGACCTTTCGGTCTCAGCGTTTCGAGGCCATATCTGCATATGCTAGGCTCGTCAAGTTTAACCCCAGTATTCTGGACGTGCAAAACTGGCTTTCATCCGTTGTATGTGAACGTAGAGCTTATCACACCCGATCATCACGTGGTGTCTCGGCACGACGAACTATATCAACGGTGCATACTCAGGGAGAACACTTATACCTTGAAATTTAGTGCGGGATCATTGAGGGAGTCCTGGACTAAGGGGTCCTCGGGCATCCGACCTGTTATCTATGGGTTGGACTGATGGGCTGTGAAGATACGAAGACCGAAGACTACACCCGTGTCTGGATGGGACTCTCCTTGGCATGGAAGGCAAGCTTGGCGACGGAATATGTAAATCCCCTTCTTTGTAGCCGACCTTGTGTAACCCTAGATCCTTCCGGTGTCTATATAAACTGGAGGACTTAGTCCGGATAGGATATACTCAATACCTTAGTCATACAGGCTAGACTCCTAGGGTTTAGCCATTACGATCTCGTGGTAGATCAACTCTTGTCACACTCATATTCATCAATAGCAATCAAGCAGGACGTAGGGTATTACCTCCATCAAGAGGGCCCAAACCTGGGTAAAACATCGTGTCCCCTGTCTCCTGTTACCATCAACCTTAGACACGCGGTTCGTGACCCCCTACCCGAGATCCGCCGGTTTTGACACCGACATTGGTGCTTTCATTGAGAGTTCCACTATGCCGTCGTCGCAGAGGTTGATGGCTCGACTCATCGTCAAGGAAAATATCACCTCAGGAGGAGCTCTGGCCTCGGGCCAAACCCTCCAGCTGGGCGGTTTTACCATGATTGCCCGCTCATCCTCTAAGCCGATGAGGATGACCTCCCGAGTCATCGGAAAACATATCTGTGTTGATTCTGGATACGCCAAACGGATGGATCCGATGGAGCTGTCGTCTTTGAACGAACTCTTAGATTGCATCGCCGCCTTGGGAGTCGCTACAGACTACGATCGGATTGGGCTTAAAACCGACCAGAGAGAGATTAATTCTCCACCGATCACCCACTAGATAGCGGTAGTCGAGGAGCAAGATAACCTTTCCTCTATACTGAGGACGAATTACGTTCGGATCTCCGACCTCGAGAAGCCGGACACCTACCGGCAGAAAAACACGCCTCGTCCTCCGAACTTAGAGTCGGACGGCGGGCTTCAAAAATCAGAAGATACTCCGGAGCCCGGACTGTCCAGTCCGGAAAAACCTCAGACTCAGGATCATCGATCGGGTCAGGGTTCAGATCCAACGCCACCCACCCACCCAGGTATAAGCTCTCTCACGAGCATCCAACAACAGCCCCAGGAAATGGTCCACCACTTTTGGGCCAGATTCCTCCTTGTCAAGGACAAGGTTAAAGATTGCCGCGATGAGGACACAATATCAGCATTTCGCAACAATTGCACGAACGAAGGACTCCTCAACGCCATTAATTGCCGCCGCATACTACACTTTGCTGACTTGGAAACTATTGTGTAGAAGTACATCTCAATGGAGAGCGCCTGGAGAGATCAGACAGTCTAGGGGCTATCGGTCCCAACTCGACCACTAGTCCAGGCAAAAAGGGCGCACTCCTGTAATGTGCCCAAACCAATAGCCAAAAAATGCAAACCCATTACGCAGCGCGGAACCGTTCTAGAGGGATGGTTTGATGGCCCATGCAAAATACACACCACACCAGATACCATACCAACCCACAGCCTTAGAGCATGTTGGATACTCCGACAGGTAGCCAAAAACAGCGAGGACGTCCTCATCAAAGACACCCTAGAGCAACACCCTCCAGAAAACAACAAACCCAGAGTCCTGATAGTCTTTGATACATTCACTTCAAACAATAGGCACAAAAGAGCACTCGCGAACTCGCCGAAGTCTGCCAGATCGTAACAATAAACCCTTGGAACGACACAACGATAAACTTTAATGCTGGCGATGAACCAAAACACAGGACAGTCCGAACACTAGCCGCCTGGGTCCTCAACCCAATTGTGGATGGCTTTCGGCTCACCAAGGTTCTCATGGACGGCGGCAGCAGACTGAACTGAAGGAAATATGTCCTAGAGGCAATAATAATGTTATTATTTTATTTCCTTATATCATGATAAATGTTTATTATTCATGCTAGAATTGTATTATCTGGAAACATAATACTTGTGTGAATACATAGACAAACTAAACGTCACTAGTATGCCTCTACTTGACTAGCTCGTTAATCAAAGATGGTTATGTTTCCTAACCATAGACATGTGTTGTCATTTGATTAACGGGATCACATCATTAGGAGAATGATGTGATTGACATGACCCATTCCATTAGCTTAGCACCCGATCGTTTAGTATGTTGCTATTGCTTTCTTCATGACTTATACATGTTCCTATGACTATGAGATTATGCAACTCCCGTTTGCCGGAGGAACACTATGTGATTATAAAGGATCTCTACAGGTGTCTCCAAAGGTAAATTTTGGGTTGGCATATTTCGAGATTAGGATTTGTCACTCCGATTGTCGGAGAGATATCTCCGGGCCCTCTCGTTAATGCACATCACATAAGCCTTGCAAGCATTGCAACTAATGAGTTAGTTGCGAGATGATGTATTACAAAACGAGTAAAGAGACTTGCCGGTAACAAGATTGAACTAGGTATTGAGATACCGACGATCGAATCTCGGGCAAGTAACATACCGATGACAAAGGGAACAACGTATGTTGTTATGCGGTCTGACCGATAAAGATCTTCGTAGAATATGTGGGAGCCAATATGAGCATCCAGGTTCCGCTATTGGTTATTGACCGGAGACATGTCTCGGTCATGTCTACATTGTTCTCGAACCCGTAGGGTCCGCACGCTTAAAGTTTCGATGATAGTTATATTATGAGTTTATGAGTTTTGATGTACCGAAGTTAGTTTGAAGTCCCGGATGTGATCACGGACATGACAAGGAGTCTCGAAATGGTCGAGACATAAAGATTGATATATTGGACGGCTATATTCGGACACCGTAAGTGTTCCGGGTGATTTCGGAGAAAACCGGAGTGCCGGAGGGTTACCGGAACCCCCCCGGGAGAAGTAATGGGCCTTATGGGCCCTAGTGGAGAGAGAGAGAGGGGTGGCCAGGGTGGGCCGCGCCCCCCTCCCCCTCTGGTCCGAATTGGACTAGGAGAGGGGGGCGGCGCCCCCCTTTCCTTCTCCCTCTCCCCCTTCCTTTCCCCCCTCCTAGTAGGAGTAGGAAAGAGGGGAGTCCTACTCCTACTAGGAGGAGGACTCCTCCTCCTTGGCGCGCCCTAGGGCCGGCCGGCCTCCTCCCCTTGCTCCTTTATATACGGGGGCAGGGGGCACCCCTAGACACACAAGTTGATCTTCGTGATCGTTCTCTTAGCCGTGTGCGGTGCCCCCTCCACCATAATCCTCGATAATATTGTAGCAGTGCTTAGGCGAAGCCCTGCGACGGTAGAACATCAAGATCGTCACCACGCCGTCATGCTGACGGAACTCTTCCCCGACACTTTGCTGGATCAGAGTCCGGGTATCGTCATCGAGCTGAACGTGTGCTAGAACTCAGAGGTGCCGTAGTTTCGGTGCTTGATCGGTCGGGCCATGAAGACGTACGACTACATCAACCGCGTTGTCATAACGCTTCCGCTTCCGGTCTACAAGGGTACGTAGACAACACTCTCCCCTCTCATTGCTATGCATCACCATGATCTTGCGTGTGCGTAGGATTTTTTTTTTGAAATTGCTATGTTCCCCAACAGTGGCATCCGAGCCTAGGTTTTATGCGTTGATGTTGTGCACGAGTAGAACACAAGTGAGTTGTGGGCGATATAAGTCATACTTCTTACCAGCATGTCATACTTTGGTTCGGCGGTATTGTTGGATGAAGTGGCCCGGACCGACATTACGCGTACGCTTACGCGAGACTGGTTCTACCGACGTGCTTTGCACACAGGTGGCTGGCGGGTGTTAGTTTCTCCAACTTTAGTTGAACCGAGTGTGGCTACGCCCGGTCCTTGCAAAGGTTAAAACAGCACCAACTTGACAAACTATCGTTGTGGTTTTGATGTGTAGGTAAGAACGGTTCTTGCTAAAGCCCGTAGCAGCCACGTAAAACTTGCAACAACAAAGTAGAGGACGTCTAACTTGTTTTTGCAGGGCATGTTGTGATGCAATATGGTCAAGACATGATGCTAAATTTTATTGTATGAGATGATCATGTTTTGTAACCGAGTTATCGGCAACTGGCAGGAGCCATATGGTTGTCGCTTTATTGTATGCAATGCAATTGTGCTGTAATGTTTTACTTTATCACTAAGCGGTAGTGATAGTCGTGGAAGCATAAGATTGGCGAGACGACAATGATGCTACGATGGTGATCAAGGTGTCGCGCCGATGATGATGGTGATCATGATGGTGCTTCAAAGATGGAGATCACAAGCACAAGATGATGATGGCCATATCATATCACTTATATTGATTGCATGTGATGTTTATCTTTTATGCATCTTATCTTGCTTTGATTGACGGTATCATTTTAAGATGATCTCTCACTAATTATCAAGAAGTGTTCTCGCTGAGTATGCACCATTGCGAAAGTTCTTCGTGCTGAGACACCGCGTGATGATCGGGTGTGATAGGCTCTACGTTTAAATACAATGGGTGCAAAACAGTTGCACACGCGAAATACTCAGGTTATACTTGACAAGCCAAGCATATACAGATATGGCCTCGAAACACGGAGAACGAAAGGTCGAGCGTGAATCATATAGTAGATATGATCAACATAGTGATGTTCACCAATGAAACTACTCCATCTCATGTGATGATCGGACATGGTTTAGTTGATTTGGATCACGTGATCACTTAGAGGATTAGAGGGATGTCTATCTAAGTGGGAGTTCTCTAGTAATATGATTAATTGAACTTAAATTTATCATGAACTTAGTACCTGATAGTATTTTGCTTGTTTATGTTGATTGTAGATAGATGGCCCGTGCTGTTGTTCCGTTGAATTTTAATGCGTTCCTTGAGAAAGCAAAGTTGAAAGATGATGGTAGCAATTACACGGACTGGGTCCATAACTTGAGGATTATCCTCATTGCTGCACAGAAGAATTACGTCCTGGAAGCACCGCTGGGTGCCAGGCCTGCTGCTGGAGCAACACCAGATGTTATGAATGTCTGGCAGAGCAAAGCTGATGACTACTCGATAGTTCAGTGTGCCATGCTTTACGGCTTAGAATCGGGACTTCAACGACGTTTTGAACGTCATGGAGCATATGAGATATTTCAGGAGTTGAAGTTAATATTTCAAGCAAATGCCCGGATTGAGAGATATGAAGTCTCCAATAAGTTCTATAACTGCAGGATGGAGGAAAATAGTTCTGTCAGTGAGCATATACTCAAAATGTCTGGGTATAATAATCACTTGATTCAATTGGGAGTTAATCTTCCAGATGATTGCGTCATTGACAGAATTCTCCAATCACTGCCACCTAGCTACAAGAGCTTCCCGATGAACTATAATATGCAAGGGATGACTAAGACTATTCCCGAGCTCTTCGCAATGTTGAAAGCTGCGGAGGTAGAAATCAAGAAGGAGCATCAAGTGTTGATGGTCAACAAGACCACTAGTTTCAAGAAAAAGGGCAAAGGGAAGAAGAAGGGGAACTTCAAAAAGAACAGCAAGCAAGTTGCTGCTCAAGAAAACCCAAATCTGGACCTAAGCCTGAAACTGAGTGCTTCTACTGCAAGCAGACTGGTCACTGGAAGCGGAACTACCGCAAATATTTGGCGGATAAGAAGGATGGCAAGGTGAACAAAGGTATATGCGATATACATGTTATTGATGTGTACCTTACTAATGCTCGCAGTAGCACCTGGGTATTTGATACTGGTTCTGTTGCTAATATTTGCAACTTGAAACAGGGACTACGGACTAATTGAAGATTGGCTAAGGACGAGGTGACGATGCGCGTGGGAAATGGTTCCAAAGTCGATGTGACCGCTGTTGGCACGCTACCTCTACATCTACCTTCGGGATTAGTATTAGACCTAAATAATTGTTATTTGGTGCCAGCGTTGAGCATGAACATTATATCTGGATCTTGTTTGATGCGAAACGGTTATTCATTTAAATCAGAGAATAATGGTTGTTCTATTTATATGAGTAAAATCTTTTATGGTCATGCACCCATGAAGAATGGTCTATTCTTATTAAATCTCGGTAGTAGTGACACACATATTCATAATGTTAAAGCCAAAAGATGCAGAGTTGATAATGATAGTGCAACTTATTTGTGGCACTACCGTTTAGGTCATATCGGTATAAAGCGCATGAAGAAACTCCATACTAATGGACTTTTGGAACCACTTGATTATGAATCACTTGGTACTTGAGAACCGTGCCTTATGGGTAAGATGACAAAAACACCGTTCTCCGGTACTATGGAGAGAGCAATAGATTTGTTGGAAATCATACATACAGATGTATGTGGTCCGATGAATGTTGAGGCTCGTGGCGGATATCATTATTTTCTCACCTTCACAGTGGCTTAAGAAAATATGGTTATATCTACTTAATGAAACATAAGTCTGAAACGTTTGAAAAGTTCAAAGAATTTCAGAGTGAAGTTGAAAATCATCGTAACAAGAAAATAAAATTCCTACGATCTGATCGCGGTGGAGAATATTTGAGTTACGAGTTTGGTGTACATTTGAAACAATGCGGAATAGTTTCGCAACTCACGCCACCTGGAACACCACAGCGTAATGGTGTGTCCGAACGTCGTAATCGTACTTTACTTGATATGGTGCGATCTATGATGTCTCTTACTGATTTACCGCTATCGTTTTGGGGTTATGCTCTAGAGACGGCCGCATTCACGTTAAATAGGGCACCATCAAAATCTGTTGAGACGATGCCTTATGAACTGTGGTTTGGCAAGAAACCAAAGTTGTCGTTTCTAAAAGTTTGGGGCTGCGATGCTTATGTGAAAAAGCTTCAACCTGATAAGCTCGAACCCAATTCAGAGAAATGTGTCTTCATAGGATATCCAAAGGAAACTATTGGATACACCTTCTATCACAGATCCGAAGGCAAGACTTTTGTTGCTAAATTCGGAAACTTTCTAGAGAAGGAGTTTCTCTCGAAAGAAGTGAGTGGGAGGAAAGTAGAACTTGATGAGGTAACTGTACCTGCTCCCTTATTGGAAAGTAGTACATCACAGAAACCAGTTTCTGTGACACCTACACCAATTAGTGAGGAAGCTAATGATGATGATCATGAAACTTCAGAACAAGATACTACTGAACCTCGTAGATCAACCAGAGTAAGATCCACACCAGAGTGGTACGGTAATCCTGTTCTGGAAGTCATGCTACTAGATCATGATGAACCTACGAACTATGAAGAAGCGATGGTGAGCCCAGATTCCGCAAAATGGCTTGAAGCCATGAAATCTGAGATGGGATCCATGTATGAGAACAAAGTATGGACTTTGGTTGACTTGCCCAATGATCGGCAAGCAATTGAGAATAAATGGATCTTCAAGAAGAAGACCGACGCTAACGATAATGTTAGTGCCTACAAAGCACGACTTGTTGCAAAAGGTTTTCGACAAGTTCAAGGGATTGACTACGATGAGACCTTCTCTCCCGTAGCGATGCTTAAGTCTGTCCGAATCATGTTAGCAATTGTGTAACATCCCAAAATTCTAAATTTTGAAATGTTATAATAAATAGATAGATTTGATTGACTGTTTGATTGATTGACTGAAAGTGAGTGAAATTCGAAACTTTTTGAAAGTTAAATGAGAGGGAATAAAAGGACTTTCCCAAACTTTCATTTTTGCCTTTATGCTCTCCATGAATTCAAATACTTTCTCATCACGAAACCCTGGAAAGAAGATGACATGACTTCCTCCATTTATTAAATGACAAGGGGTGTTGAAAATATTTGAATTTCATTTGGAAAATATTTCCAATTCTGAAACTTTAGGCAACTCAATGACCCACGGAGAGAGTTGGGGATTTCGTTATTTTCATATTTGAGTTCTCTCAAATGTTGAGAATAGGATCATTTGATTTTATTTATTTTATCATCAATTATTTCTATTACAAAAATATGAGAGAGGGAATAAAATGACTTTCCCAAAATAAATAAATATTAAGGATTTAATAACAAAATCAAATAAGATTTTATTTCGGAGTTTTCGGTGTTTTATTTGAATTTAGGAAAAATGTGCATTTTACAAAATTGCATTTAGGGCCCAAATAAATGTTCACCTTGTGCGGCTTGATTTTAGAAGCCCGTGAAAATTTATTTCGGAATTTTGGGAGTCCGTTTAGTATTTATTTTTATTTTTCTTCCGAGCAAAATAATTAAAAAAAAAGAACCGACTTCGGGCCGTACCCGAGCGGGACACAGCCCGGGGGCAGCCTTTAAATAGCGCCGCCCCGAGCCGCCCCAGCCCATCAGCCCCGCCTCGATCCGCGCGCCGCCGGAGCCACCGCCGCCGATGATCCCGCCGCCCGAGGTTCGTCGCGCCTCGTTTTCCGTGCCAAAAAAAATTCGCTGTCCGTTGTTTTTCTTTTTCTCGGATTAAATCCACGATTTTTCTGATCGCGATTCCTGATCCGATTTTCGTTTTAGTTTAACTTTTCGCTCGTTTATCAGAATCAGGCGATTCAAGCGCCTAGGGATTCGTCTCGAAACCCTTTATCCGTTTAACCAACTTAAACAAGATTTTGCTACTGTAAAATTTGCCCTAGATCCAGATTACTAGAACAAAGTTGTTTTCATTCGCAGTTTGACTTTCGTTGCTTCGTTCGATTTGATTCTTTTTGCCAACCGGAGTTCTTAAGTTGAACCTTCTGGTTAGATCTCTTATTTGAGTTTTACCTGTGCTTTAGATGAGTACTTATTGTATGCTTGTTTGTTTGTCTGCGATAGAATACCCGGAGTGCGCCGCCTGTTACTTCGAATCGTTAGGTTTCGCGGATCATCAGCAAGGCAAGTTCACACTTTGATCATATCCCCTTCATACCCAGTTTTCATTGCATTAGATCAAACCTCAAACATTGCATGATTAGGATCTAATTAAATTGTGGGATTGGGAAGTAGTTGATGAGGTAGGAACCTATTGCCCTATTACTATCAAACCCTTGGGAGTTACTTCTACGTGTTGCTTATATTGCTATGCTATGCTTGTAGACGTGGTTTGGGTATGAGTGAAATCCATGACAGATGTGAGATTGTTATTTAATGGTTCAACTTAAGGTGGCAACTTGAATACACATCTGGGTGGATTGCTAGGGGCACCCTGGGGATATACCAGTGGACTTGCCCGGACACCTGGGAATATACCAGTGTTGTCCTAGGAGATCCCGGGGATATACCGTGTGATCATCCTACGGTTCGCCACCCAGGCTCAAAGGGATCATAAGATTATTCATGCTAGAAACTTCCGTGTGCAGCCACAAGCTATTATGGGCTCTAGCATAGTTGACTAAGTCGTGCGAACTCTTACAGTGGTAGACTAGCAGATGTAGGGGATGTAGGTGGTACAGTCTACCCATCGTAAGGTGCAAACGCTTCTGAAAGGCTATGTCTCGGTCATCCGTTTCTCAAACACCATGTAGTGCGAGAAATCCAACGGAGGAGATCGAGTCTTGTGGGGAAAAGTGCGCAAACCTCTGCAGAGTGTATAAACTAATCATGATTAGCTGTGTCCCCGGTTATGGACGTCTTGAGTATCTAGTTCTTGGATTATCCTGTTGATCTCATCATGTTACTTTAAAAGAATATTGTTGGGTTTTAATGATGTTATTTAATTGGGATTGAGAATGCTGTCAACCATTCTCAATGTTCAATAACCACCATGATAGTTAAATAAAATTTATTCCTTTGTAGTAGGGAAAAGTTGGCTTTTCGCAAAAACCTTATAACCATAGAGCCTTTTCACCAGCCATATATGCATGTAGTGATAGCCATTGTTCATCATTCTCTATGGTGTGAATTTGCCAGTACATTCAATGTACTGACCCTTTGTGGCTGCAACGTCTCATGTTGTAGGAATCTTACGTCGAGTAAGTGATACGTTAGGGTTATGATTTCTACACTCAACTTTGCCGTTGGTGTTGATGGGAATCCACAACCCTGTTACTTTGCGCTATTTTGGATTGAGGTAATAGTATTTAAGTTACTTTATACATGTGATTTACCTCTGTTATAAATCCTCGAGTACTGTGTGTGTCACCATACCGATCCAGGGATGACACTTAAGCACAGAGACTTGATCCATTCGGGTCGGGTCACTACAAGATGGTATCAGAGCACATGTTGACTTAGGACGTGACCCTAGAAACTGGCAAGCCCATTGCAAAGATTTTTCTCTACAACTTTCCCTTTCAAAAAGATCTTTTACCTCTCTTCTCTTCTGAGCTTATTCAAAAATTCCCTTTAGTGAGACCATACCCCTTTCCCCTTTTGACCACACGAAGATTTGACTGATGAGACCACTCTAAGAAGTACAAGATATCGGACAACTAAGACCACTTCGAAATGAAGAGTATTTTCCGTGCATTTGAATAATGGAAACTACAACGGTTGAAGACTGAAGACAATTAGAATTTGAAGGCTCTGAAGAATCCCTAGATTTGTATGACCTAGGAAGGCTACCCTTATGGAACTTGACAGATTATGGAAGTTGTCCATGCCCGAGATCAGGGTGTATCGGAGAAAGACCGGAGCATGGAGCATTAGAACTCAAAGTTTTGTCAAAGAAAACCCTAAGGCAGGAGATATCTACTATGGAATGATAACTCATGGGAATGACAATGTCATTGCCCGCTGATGCTATTGTCATCGTGCTGAGTTAAGGATGCATTTCTTCAGAATGGATTTGATGGAAGAAGGCTGATGGAGCACCTATTAGTAAGATGAAGTTTTAACCTTAGCCGGTGTAACACCAGGATCTGGAGTAGTACATCAAGAAGTTTAAGGTGGAGCTCCATGAAGCCGTATTAGACAAGGAAGCATTTCGTGAAGAACTCAGGAACCAAAAGCTGAAAGTAGCCAAGCTAGAGGAGCTAAACCTCGAGATACCAGAGATTTGTCAGGAACTGAAGGATAGTAGGACCATAGCTCATGCCAAGGATGTTGAAACCCAGAAGTTTGGAATGCAACTCCAGAATATTAAAGGACATCACGAGAGACTTCGCGTCAACAAAGTTGATCTGGCAAAAGAACTTGAGAAAGACAAGCATGATCGGAAGAAGCCATTGGAGGCGTGAACAAGGCTTGAAGAGTTTGGAGACGTTGAAGATTTATTAACCTTTAGAAGACCAAACCCCTGTTATATACCTACGTTAGATGCGACGTTTGTGGGCTGCCATTTGTTTGATGTTTTTCCCGACGGCCACAAATAAAATATGTCTTTTCAAAACTTTTGTTTGCATTGTGTGCATCCCTCTCCCTCTCTCTTATCTTACCCCAAACCCACATGGACCCAATAGAGGATGAATGAAGATGGGCTTATATTTTCTGGACTGATGAGTCAAATGGAGATGGACCAATGGATTCAGAACATGGAGGATCACATGAAGAATAACCTTATAGTTGGAAATGATATGACCCAGCATGCTCTTCAGTGCTTTGAAAGAGGTGCTGCTACTTGGTGGAGGATGTACCAAACCATCAACGGATGGCAAGGAGTAACCACTTGGAAAGAATTAAAGTTGACTCTGCAGAGATCTCAACTTGTGTCCCAGAAGTTGAAGCCTTATGGAAAGGATATGAAGAAACCTTGTGCATGCAAGATTTGTGGAGAAATAGGACACACCCAAAAAGAACACAAGGATGAATGCCCTAATTGTGAAGGAAGTCTGCCAGTTGAAGAATTCCCAACTAGGCAGATCACTTGTTTCTTGTGTGAAGGGACTACCCACTATCCTGCTCAATGTCACATTTACCCCATGGTACGAAGGACCGTACATCAGAAGAAATAAGTAAATAAAGGAGCCCTTATGGAAATTTTAGAAGAACCCGTGATGAAGGAAGATGTGGAGGACACACCTAAAGAATACTCGAGTAAACTCTGCACTAAGTCTTGCTATTCATGTGGAGAAGAAGGTCACATCTCCCAGAATTGCATGAATGGGGATCTAGTAGAATTCCCGACAGAGGAAGTAGAATATGACCCACAGGAAATAGAAGCCCTGATTGGAATGGAAAAGTCCAGGAAGAGAAACCGATTGGAGCCCAGGAAGGATCTGAGTCATATCACCTGTTACAGGTGCAAGGAGTCAGGGCACTACCTCAACAATTGCCCAAAAAGGAAACCTCGAGACTTGTCAGAAGTAATATGTTTTAGTTGTAATGGAGCAGGGCACTTTGCCAGAGAATGCCCTAAGGAGAAGGAAACTTGTGCTAAATAGTTGAGTTTGCAACAAAAGAAATGGAGTAGTAGAAGTAAGAACATTTTCTTTTCTATTGAGGTGTTGAGTTGAGACATGTAATGGAAAAGCGAGAGATTGTAATCACTTGAGAATGAATAAAGTTAGCATCGTTGGTACTGATATGGATCTTATGAGTTGTTACTCTATGAAGAAGAATTTTGGCCATTCTGAGGATATGAGAAATATGGTCTATGGAAGATTCGTGCATTTTAAGGGTGGTAGTACCCTGTAAGAACCGTTAACCCCTGGAAAAGATAAGGATACTCCACTGAGTGGATTTCGGACAAAATGAATACGAGTTTTGTCTCGATATGTGTGATGCCCCAAGAGTATGTGGGATGAAGTTGGAGATCGTCAGTTGTTGGACCAAATGTGATCAAGGAGTCAGAAGAGAATGTTAAGTTGATTCGAGATAGACTGAAGGTAACTCAGTCCAGGCAGAAGAGTTATGCAGACTAAAAAATGCAAGGAGGTAGTCTATGAAATTGGAGACAGAGCATGTCTTCGCGTGTCCCCTATGCGAGGAGTTAAACGGATTGGAGTTAAGGGACAGTTAGCCCCGAGATTTGTAGGACCATACCAAGTTTTGGAGCGTATGGGAGAAGTGGCCAACAAGTTGGAGTCACCCGAAGGACTGTTAGGAGTTCATGATGTGTTTCATGTTACCCAGTTGAAGAAGTATGCAGAGATGGCCAGTATTCCCCTGTAAGGACGCTTGACCCTAGAAAGGATAATGATGTGGAATATGGACTTCATAAGTATAAGTTGTTATCTTGGTATGTGGGATATCCCACGAGGATGAAGAGATAAATTACTATTGGATATAAAGGAGGTATGATGTCGGAAATATGGATCAATGGAAACTCCATGATGAGTTTGAGTAATCATGTCCTAGTTTAGATGCCAATAGAAGGAAGGAAGACAGTACAATTGGATGGAATTAAGAATACTAGGAAGTTGGGAGTTGGAATAATGATCAGTTGTCCGATGATAAGTTCAAGGACTACAAGTGATGAGATGGGACAAAACCCACATGCCCCAGGACCTGCCAAGAAGCAAGCACACTCTTGCTCAAGGAAAAACCCTGAAGGAAGATACGCCGTTTATCGACAGACAATTTTATAGGAGTTACGCAAAACCTGAGAGTTGTGAAGGAACGATAGATGTTTGTTTGGCTTGCGGAATCAATGTATTATTCCGAACGCAGTTCATGGACAAGAGAAATTCTGCAATGCTTGTGAGGATGACCGAGTGTTAGAATGCGAGATTCGCTAAACCGTGTACAAGGTAATGATTTGGGTGCGGGATGGATTGATCACCATACCGACTTACTCTTATCATTCGCCTTGCTATATGGGATGGTAAATCTGAGTGACTTACCTATAGTAGAGAGACGACGATCAAAACCTTGTTTAAGCCTTAGAATGGTATAGGTACTTTTTTTCCCTTGTACAAGGCGGTTTTTGCCAACCGTAGGTTATACGGTGAGGATCAACCCAGACCCATTTCCTGCGGGAGAAACCATAAATTGTTGACCACCATGAGATATCGATAGTTGTTTAGTTTTGGCGCCAGACCCATTAGCTAAGAAGACCCAGTCCCGGAATAATCTTACCAAGAAGAAAGGATACAAAAGAATCGAGGAAAAAGGTTATGCCACTACTGGAAGAGCCCAGAGAAGGAATTATCCTTACGATCTGAGAAGGCCGACACTATTAACAATATGGATGAAGTATATGAGTTTTGATGGAACCGTAACCATGCTTCTAAGGATGGTAGCACCCCAGACCCCGTGTGATGATCGATGGATTTTGAGAAGACCCCCAAACCCTAACCTTTTCTTTCTAGCCTCTCCGAATCTCGAGGACGAGATTCATTTTAAGGGTGGTAGGTTTGTAACATCTCAAAATTCTAAATTTTGGATTGTTATAATAAATAGGTAGATTTGATTGACTGTTTGATTGATTGACTGAAAGTGAGTAAAATTCAAAACTTTTTGAAAGTTAAATGAGAGGGAATAAAAGGACTTTCCCAAACTTTCATTTTTGCCTTTATGCTCTCCGTGAATTCAAATACTTTCTCATCACGAAACCCTGGAGAGAAGATGACATGACTTCTTCCATTTATTAAATGACAAGGGGTGTTGAAAATATTTGAATTTCATTTGGAAAATATTTCCAATTCTGAAACTTTACGCAACTCAATGACCCACGGAGAGAGTTGGGGATTTCGTTATTTTCATATTTGAGTTTTCTCAAATGTTGAGAATAGGATCATTTGATTTTATTTATTTTATCATCAATTATTTCTATTACAAAAATATGAGAGAGGGAATAAAGTAACTTTCCCAAAATAAAGAAATATTGAGGATTTAATAAAAAAATCAAATAAGATTTTATTTCGGAGTTTTCGGTGTTTTATTTGAATTTAGGAAAAATGTGTGTTTTTCAAAATTGCATTTAGGGCCCAAATAAATGTTCACCTTGTGCGGCTTGATTTTATAAGCCCGTGAAAATTTATTTCGGAATTTTTGGAGTCCGTTTAGTATTTCTTTTTATTTTTCTTCCGAGCGGAATAATTAAAAAAAACGAACCGACTTCTGGCCGTACCCGAGCGGGACACCGCCCTGGGGTAGCCTTTAAATAGCGCCGCCCCAGCCCATCAGCCCCACCTCGATCCGCGCGCGCCACCGGAGCCGCCGCCGCCGCCGACGATCCCGCCGCCCGAGGTTCATCGTGCCTCGTTTTCCGTGCCAAAAAAAATTCGGCGTTCGTCATTTTTCTTTTTCTCGGATTAAATCCGCGATTTTTCTGATCGTGATTCCTGATCCGATTTTCGTTTTAGTTTAACTTTTCGCTCGTTTATCGGAATCAGGCGATTCAAGCGCCTAGGGATTCGTCTCGAAACCCTTTATCCGTTTAACCAACTTAAACAAGATTTTGCTACTGTAAAATTTGCCCTAGATCCAGATTACTAGAACGAAGTTGTTTTCTTTCACAGTTTGACTTTCGTTGCTTCGTTCGATTTGATTCTTTTTGCCAACCGGAGTTCTTAAGTTGAACCTTCTGGTTAGATCTCTTATTTGAGTTTTACCAGTGCTTTAGATGAGTACTTATTGTATGCTTGTTTGTTTGTCTGCGATAGAATACCCGGAGTGCGCCGCCTGTTACTTCGAATCGTTAGGTTTCGCAGATCATCAGCAAGGCAAGTTCACACTTTGATCATATCCCCTTCATACCCAGTTTTCATTGCATTAGATCAAACCTCAAACATTGCATGATTAGGATATAATTAAATTGTGGGATTGGGAAGTAGTTGATGAGGTAGGAACCTATTGCCCTATTACTATCAAACCCTTGGGAGTTACTTCTACGTGTTGCTTATATTGCTATGCTATGCTCGTAGACGTGGTTTGGGTATGAGTGAATCCATGACAGATGTGAGATTGTTATTTAATGGTTCAACTTAAGGTGGCAACTTGAATACACATCTGGGTGGATTGCTAGGGGCACCCTGGGGATATACCAGTGGACTTGCCCGGACACCTGGGGATATACCAGTGTTGTCCTAGGAGATCCCGGGGATATACCGTGTGATCATCCTACGGTCCGCCACCTAGGCTCAAAGGGATCATAAGATTATTCATGCTAGAAACTTCCGTGTGTAGCCACAAGCTATTATGGGCTCTAGCATAGTTGACTAAGTCGTGCGAACTCTTACAGTGGTAGACTAGCAGATGTAGGGGATGTAGGTGGTACGGTCTACCCATCATAAGGTGCAAACTCTTCTGAAAGACTATGTCTCGGTCATCCGTTTCTCAAACACCATGTAGTGCGAGAAATCCAACGGTGGAGATCAAGTCTTGTGGGGAAAAGTGCGCAAACCTCTGCAGAGTGTATAAACTAATCATGATTAGCCGTGTCCCCGGTTATGGACGTCTTGAGTATCTAGTTCTTGGATTATCCTGTTGAGCTCATCATGTTACTTTAAAAGAATATTGTTGGGTTTTAATGATGTTATTTAATTGGGATTGAGAATGCTGTCAACCATTCTCAATGTTCAACAACCACCATGATAGTTAAATAAAATTTATTCCTTTGTAGTAGGGAAAAATTGGCTTTTCGCAAAAACCTTATAACCATAGAGCCTTTTCACCAGCCATATATGCATGTAGTGATAGCCATTGTTCATCATTCTCTATGGTATGAATTTGCTAGTACATTCAATGTACTGACCCTTTGTGGCTGCAACGTCTCATGTTGCAGGAATCTTACGTCGAGTAAGTGATACGTTAGAGTTATGATTTCTACACTCAACTTTGCCGTTGGTGTTGATGGGAATCCACAACCTTGTTACTTCCGCTATTTTGGATTGAGGTAATAGTATTTACGTTACTTTATACATGTGATTTACCTCTGTTATAAATCCTCGAGTACTGTGTGTGTCAGCATACCGATCCAAGGATGACACTTAAGCAGAGAGACTTGATCCATTCGGGTCGGGTCGCTACAAATTGCCACATTTTATGATTATGAAATTTGGCAGATGGATGTAAAAACTGCATTCCTGAATGGATTTCTGGAAGAAGAGTTGTATATGATGTAGCCGGAAGGTTTTGTCGATCCAAAGGGAGCTAACAAAGTGTGCAAGCTCCAGCGATCCATTTATGGACTGGTGCAAGCCTCTCGGAGTTGGAATAAACGCTTTGATAGTGTGATCAAAGCATTTGGTTTTGTACAGACTTTTGGAGAATCCTGTATTTACAAGAAAGTGAGTGGGAGCTCTATAGCATTTCTGATATTATATGTAGATGACATATTACTAATCGGAAATGATATAGAATTTCTGGATAGCATAAAGGGATACTTGAATAAGAGTTTTTCAATGAAAGACCTCAGTGAAGCTGCTTACATATTGGGCATTAAGATCTATAGAGATAGATCAAGACACTTAATTGGACTTTCATAAAGCACATACCTTGACAAAGTTTTGAAGAAGTTCTAAATGGATCAAGCAAAGAAAGGATTCTTGCCTGTGTTACAAGGTGTGAAATTGAGTAAGACTCAATGCCCGACTAATGCAAAAGATAGAGAGAAAATGAAAGACGTTCCCTATGCTTCAGCCATAGGCTCTATCATGTATGCAATGATGTCTACCAGACCTGATGTGTGTCTTGCTATAAGTCTAGCAGGGAGGTACCAAAGTAATCCAGGAGTGGATCACTGGACAGCGGTCAAGAACATCCTGAAATACCTGAAAAGGACTAAGGATATGTTTCTCATATTTGGAGGTGACAAAGAGCTCATCGTAAATGGTTACGTTGATGCAAGCTTTGACACTGATCCAGACGATTCTAAATCGCAAACCGGATACGTGTTTACATTAAACGGTGGAGCTGTCAGTTGGTGCAGTTCTAAACAAAGCGTTGTGGCGGGATCTACATGTGAATCGGAGTACATAGCTACTTCGGAAGCAGCAAACGAAGGAGTCTAGATGAAGGAGTTCATATCCGATCTAGGTGTCATACCTAGTGCATCGGGTCCAATGAAAATCTTTTGTGACAATACTGGTGTAATTGCCTTGGCAAAGGAATCCAAATTTCATAAGAGAACCAAGCACATCAAGAGACGCTTCAATTCCATCCGGGATCTAGTCCAGGTGGGAGACATAGAGATTTGCAAGATACATACGGATCTGAATGTTGCAGACCCATTGACTAAGCCTCTTCCACGAGAAAAACAAGATCAGCACCAAAGCTCCATGGGTGTTAGAATCATTACTATGTAATCTAGATTATTGACTCTAGTGCAAGTGGGAGACTGAAGGAAATATGCCCTAGAGGCAATAATAATGTTATTATTTTATTTCCTTATATCATGATAAATATTTATTATTCATGCTAGAATTGTATTATCCGGAAACATAATACTTGTGTGAATACATAGACAAACTAAACGTCACTAGTATGCCTCTACTTGACTAGCTCGTTAATCAAAGATGGTTATGTTTCCTAACCATAGACATGTGTTGTCATTTGATTAATGGGATCACATCATTAGGAGAATGATGTGATTGACATGACCCATTCCATTAGCTTAGCACCCGATCGTTTAGTATGTTGCTATTGCTTTCTTCATGACTTATACATGTTCCTATGACTATGAGATTATGCAACTCCTGTTTGCCGGAGGAACACTTTGTGTGCTACCAAACGTCACAACGTAACTGGGTGATTATAAAGGAGCTCTACAGTTGTCTCCAAAGGTAAATGTTGGGTTGGCGTATTTCGAGATTAGGATTTGTCACTCCGATTGTCGGAGAAGTATCTCTGGGCCCTCTCGTTAATGCACATCACATAAGCCTTGCAAGCAATGCAACTAATGAGTTAGTTGAGAGATGATGTATTACGAAACGAGTAAAGAGACTTGCCGGTAACAAGATTGAACTAGGTATTGAGATACCGACGATCGAATCTCAGGCAAGTAACATACCGATGACAAAGGGAACAACGTATGTTGTTATGCGGTCTGACCGATAAAGATCTTCGTAGAATATGTGGGAGCCAATATGAGCATCCAGGTTCCACTATTGGTTATTGACCGGAGACATGTCTCGGTCATGTCTACATTGTTCCTGAACCCATAGGGTCCGCACGCTTAAAGTTTCGATGACAGTTATATTATGAGTTTATGAGTTTTGATGTACCGAAGTTAGTTCGGAGTCCCGGATGTGATCACGGACATGACAAGGAGTCTCGAAATGGTCAAGACATAAAGATTGATATACTGGATGGCTATATTCGGACACCGTAAGTGTTCCGGGTGATTTCGGAGAAAACCGGAGTGCCGGAGGGTTACCGGACCCCCCCAGGAGAAGTAATGGGCCTTATGGGCCCTAGTGGAGAGAGAGAGAGGGGCGGCCAGGGTGGGCCGCACGCCCCCTCCCCCTCTGGTCCGAATTGGACTAGGAGAGGGGGGGCGGCGCCCCCCTTTCTTTCTCCCTCTCCCCCTTCCTTTCCCCCTCCTAGTAGGAGTAGGAAAGAGGGGAGTCCTACTCCTACTAGGAGGAGGACTCCTCCTCCTTGGCGCGCCCTAGGGCCAGCCGGCCTCCTCCCCTTGCTCCTTTATATACGGGGGCAGGGGGCACCCCTAGACACACAAGTTGATTTTCGTGATCGTTCTCTTAGCCGTGTGAGATGTCCCCCTCCACCATAATCCTCGATAATATTGTAGCGGTGCTTAGGCGAAGCCCTGTGATGGTAGAACATCAAGATCGTCACCATGCCGTCGTGCTGATGGAACTCTTCCCCGACACTTTGCTGGATTGGAGTCCGGGGATCGTCATCAAGCTGAACGTGTGCTAGAACTCGGACGTGCCGTAGTTTCGGTGCTTGATCGGTCGGGCCGTGAAGACGTACGACTACATCAACCGCGTTGTCATAATGCTTCCGCTTCCAGTCTACGAGGGTACGTAGACAACACTCTCCCCTCTTGTTGCTATGCATCACCATGATCTTGCGTGTGCGTAAGAATTTTTTTGAAATTACTACGTAAACCAACATGAACCTCATCTATGAGGATACAATATGAAAACTGGACATAGATAGGAGCCGCATCGAGCAAAGCAGCACGACCTTCCGAGGAATCATTCCTAGTCAGGAGGCACGGTGTCCGGGAAAAATCACTCTCGACGTGGTATTCGGCACGCCGGAGAACTATCAATCCGAAGAGATAACCTTCCAGGTGGCCCCCTTCAACAGCGGATATCACACCCTCTTAGGGCGAGATGAATTTACACGCTTTCAAGCAATACCCCATTACGGGTACATGAAGCTTAAGATGCCCGGGCCCAACGGTATAATCACTCTAGTTAGTAATCCAGACCTAGCACTCCACAATGAGAATAAAACCGCGTCCCTGCCCCTCGAGGCATTATCTGAAGCCCTCGCGGCCGAAGAGTTAACCACGCTGCACTCCACGGTGGACAAAGATGATGTGGTCCTAGACAAACGACCCAAATCCACCTCATTCAAACCGGCAGAAGAAATAGTCAAATTCCAAGTCCATCCAACGGACCCCAAGAAGACAGCATCCATCGGAGCACAACTAGACCCGACGGTTGAAGCCGCTCTATGAGAGTCCTGCGCGAGAATTGGGATATATTCGCCTGGCACCCTTCCGATATGCCAGGAATCCCACGTGAGTTGGCCGAACATAGCCTCAATATATTGAAGGGACACAAGCCGGTCAAGCAAACACTGCCGAGCTTTTCCGAACCCAAATGCCAAGCTACGGGGGAAGAGTTAGCCAAGTTAATTGACGACAGATTCATTAGAAAAATAAAACATCCAGACTGGCTTGCAAATTTGGTGATGGTACCAAAGAAGGACAAATCCTGACACCTGTGCATCGATTTCAAAGACCTCAACAAGGCATGCCCCAAGGATCCCTTCCCCCTCCCCCGCATCGATCAAATCATTGACGCTGCCGCAGGACACGACTCACTATGTTTTCTTGATGCATATTCCGGATACCATCAAATCAAAATGAAGGAATCCGACCAAGCTGCAACAACATTCATCACCCCATATGTGCCATTCTGCTTCAACACCATGCCCTTCGGGCTCAAAAACGCTGGCGCCACATACCAATGCATGATTCAAACATGCCTGGAGAAACAGATCGGCAAGACAGTTGAAGCTTATGTGGACAACGTCGTCATCAAAACTAGGCACGTCGAAACAGTAATAGACAATTTACGTTTCACATTCGACAACCTCCGCGTGTATGACATTAAGCTCAATCCGGAAAAATGTGTTTTCGGCGTCCCTGCTGGAAAGCTGCTGGGCTTCATCGTTTCCAATAGAGGAATTGAGGCAAACCCAGCCAAAATCCGAGCTTTGTCACAATTGGCTAGGCCAACAGACCTTAAACAAGTTCAAAAGCTCGCGGGTTTCATAGCAGCTCTAAGCCGCTTTATCTCCAGATTGGGAGAAAAGGCATTGCCACTCTATCGCCTTCTACGGTGAATCGACCACTTCGAGTGGACGGACGTGACAATAGCCGGACTGGAAGAAATAAAAGCCCTTCTTGCGAGCAATCCAATCCTGGCTGCACCAAACATCGGCGAACCGATGTTATTATACATATCGGCAACACATCAGGTGGTGACCACCATACTCGTCGTCAAACGAGAACAGGACGGGCATAAGTTCCCGCTGCAGAAGTCAGTATACTACGTATCTACTGTCCTTACACCATGCAAATCCCGGTACCCTCATTATCAAAAGATAGCATACGCGGTCTTCATGGCATTCCGAAAGCTCCGTCACTACTTTCAGGAGTGTTCGATCATGGTGGCCTCCGAAGTACCACTCAATGACATTATAAACAACCGCGATGCTACATGCCGGGTCGCAAAATGGGCCATCAAGCTCCTCCCATTTGACATTACATATAAACCACGTCGAGCTATCAAATCCTAGGTACTGGCGACTTCGTCACCAAATGGATAGAGGCCGAACTCCCTAAAGAGTACGACACATACTCCAATTGGGTCATGTATTTCGACGGCTCCAAAATGCTGGCAGGCTTAGGAGCGGGCGTCGTTTTAACATCCCCTACTGGAGACGTCATTCAGTATGTCCTCCAAATACTGTACACAGACTCCAATAACGTAGCCGAATATGAGGCCTTATTACATGGTCTCTGGATGGCTGTCTCCATGGGCATACAACGCCTAGAGGTGCGCGGCGACTCAAACCTGGCAATATCTCAAATAAATGGAGACTTCGACGCCAAAGATGCGAAGATGGCAGCGTATCGTAACGTAGTCATAAAAATGTCGGCCCGGTTTGAGGGGCTCGAGTTCCATCATGTGGCTCGAGAAAGTAATCAAGCAGCGGATGTTCTTGCTCGTATCGGCGCTAAGCGCGACCCCGTCCCACCTAATATCTTTCTGGAAAGGCTTTTTAATCCATCCGTGGTGTGGCAGGGGGGAAACGGCAATACCAGTCTGGATCCAAACATAACCCCAGATTCCGGAAACACCGACGCCGTTGGGGGCTCAGCCACTGAAATAACACAGTCGGCGCATCTCATCATGGCAGTCATTGCCCCATGGACCGAACCCTTCCTGGGCTACCTTAACAGGAAGGAACTTCCTGAGGACCAGAATGAGGCCCGCTCCATTGTCTTGCGTTCAAAAGCCTACAAGGTATGATGGAGAGCTCTATAAGAAAAGCGCTACCGGAGTCCTTCAACGATGTATATCCTCGAAGGAGGTGCGGCAGCTCTTGGCTGAAATTCATGCTGGACTCGGCGGTCACCACGCCGCAGGTTGGGCCCTTGTTAGCAAGGCCTTCCGTACAAGGTTTTATTGGCCGACGGCCCGAGAAGATGCACAGGACCTTGTCCAACATTGCGTTGGATGCCAACTCTTTGCCAACCAAAGCCACATGCCCCCCACTGCCTTACAGACAATCCCCATCACTTGGCCTTTTGTGGTCTGAGGGCTCGATATGGTCAGACCCCTTAAGGAGGGAAGTCATAAGAGAAAGTATCTGCTGGTCATGGTGGATAAATTCACTAAGTGGATAGAGGCCAAACCAGTCAAAACGGCTGAAGCGGGGCCAGTAATAGATTTCATATCCGGAGTGGTACACCGTTACGGTGTCCCGCACAGTATAATCACCTATAATGGCTCCAACCTTACAGCCGATGAGGTGAAAACCTGGTGCGCTAATCTAGGCATTAAGCTCGATTACGCCTCTGTCTATCACCCGCAGACAAACGGTCAAGTCGAACGGGCTAATGGTCTTATTATGAGCAGCATCAAACCCAGACTAGTGCGGTCTTTGAAGGAATCGGACAAACATTGGGTGGAGGAACTTGACTCCGTACTCTGGGGGCTGCGGACCACGCCCAACCGCACTACAGGATATACACCCTTCTTCATGGTGTACGGTGCGGAAGCAGTGTTACCCTGCGATATTATTCATGACTCACCTCGAGTGCATATGTACAAAGAGACAGAAGCCGATCTAGATCGGTAGGACAGCTTAGATACCTTGGAGGAGGAGCACGATGTCACAAAAGCCCGTTCCGCGTATTATCAACAACAGGCTCGTAGGTACCAAAGCAGAGAAGTGCGGGCCAAGACTTATAACGTTGGCGAACTCGTTCTACGCTTGCCGGAGAAGAAAAAGGACAAACTCAAGCCCAAGTGGGAGGGTCCCTTCATCATTGATGAAGTTCTCACCAGAGGAGCGTACCGCCTACGTGATGCGTCAGACAATCACTCGGAGCCGAACCCCTGGAACGTGGCCAGACTACAACAATTTTATGCCTAGCGCCGAACTTTGTGTTCGTTTCCTCCCCCCTGTTAGTACAGTTATTTTTCTTCCATCTCTTTTCATTTTTTACTTTTTTTGATTTTTTTCTTTAGCCTTACGGCTTTAGTACGGCTAGACCATCCCTACCTGATCCGTACATCTCTAAATATGTACGTTCATTATACCTGGGGGCTTCTCGTACAGAAGCTTGTGACTATTCTTCGAGCATCAAGCTCATCACATATGCGTTGTTTCCATATGTACCTTTTCTTCGCCATTATATGCATCGATATGTCTTAAGTTTTGGCCAAGCTGGGTTGCCTGGCTCCTGTGCTTATGCCCTACGTTCCCGTTAGTTCGGCTAGGGCATAAAGGGAGCACCTCTGCGATTGTTACTGCTGGGTCATCCAGATGTGTACCTCAGACTGGGTGAAGCCAAAAGCTAGCGTTCTTAAGGGAATATTCGGTCGGCGAATCAAAGGTGTTTCCGCATTCACTCCATTATGAACCCCAGATGTTACTCATTCTATGATTTTTTCCAATCACAGTTCGGGCATGCACATTAAATGCATGCACACCCATGGAAAGGAACCCTTAATAGAACTATTCTCTCTGGAATATGTTTCTTACATAATGTAATATAACATAACTAACCGGATACACATTGTCTGTTCGAGCAATTATGACCCCTATGCCAGGTTTCCAAGCATACCCCGGTATATTCTGCCGCTCGGGTATTCAGAAACGCTCTGCACCTTCGGGTCCAGAGGTTGAAGCAAAAAGGTCAGCGATGACAATTGTCTTTATTATCCAGCTAGAAGGAAAGTACATAGTCACTCATGACTCAAACACTTCCTCCTCTATACCGTCTAAAAGGCGGTCTAATTTACAATCCCGTTGGGAATATTTGGCGGCCACCTCTACTTGGTCATATACCAAACTAACGGGAATTTCTTCCCCATTCGGCCCTACCGGTCCGACACGAGCCATGTGATTAGGATCCATCTTGGTATATCGCGTCTTCACCATGGCCCAGGCCTCTCGCGCACCGTCTTGGCAGGCCGATATCTTCCACAATCGGATACGCTGTCGTGCTCCCTTGAACAGCTCTACCAGCTTCTCCATACTTCCTGGAGGGGAGTCGGATGGACATAAGCCTTGGCTACGCTCTGCATCGCCTGCCGAGCTTGCTCGTGCAACTGCGACAAACCTTGCAGAAGATCACTTGATGATTCGGACACCTCCTCTTCAGGGCGGTTCGTCAATACACCTGCAATCACAACTATATTAGCTATCGTTACCTCCAAACTATTATAAGATAAAAGCGGTCACATACTGAATATGCCGCCTCGCAGCTTCTTGTTCTCCTTTACAGAGTCAGCTAGCTGAGCTCGCACATCTTTTAGTTCTTCTCCCAGTTTGGTGTTCGAATCCTGGAGTTTCTTTTTATCTTGAACGACTTTGGTCAATACACGCTCGCCCACTGCTAGTAGCTTTTTGGCTCAGTGTTCTTCGCTTCGAGCGGCGTCCAGGTGCTCTCGCACTTGGTCTAACGACCCAACACAAGGATAAGCACCCAGATTCACACTATCGGTGTATCATTATGAATTTTCGATAGAGGGAAATATTACCGGGAGATGCCTTATATTTCTCCAGTTCGACATTGGCAGCAAGCGGCCGGCGCTGACACTTTTCTAGTTCCTCAGCTAGCTGGGTGTTCTTCTCCGTAAGCACCTGGTTGTACATTGATCCTTAAATCAATTGTTTGAACTCCTTTAAGTCTCGGGGGCTACTGGCATATGGTTATCATAGTCAGACAAAACAAATTTACCTGCACATCTTTCAAATGTTGCTTGGTGGCCCTGTTAATCCCATCTCGAGCAGCTCGGATGTATGCATCGGCCGAGCTGAAGGCGTTAAATGACTCTTTTAAAAATCCAGGGTCTTGTAAAATGGCCCGGCGGCGTGATACGTCCATTTTGCATCATGCTTCTATATCGATATTTATTGCATTATGGGCTGTTATTACACATTATGTCACAATACTTATGTCTATTCTCTCTTATTTTATAAGGTTTACATAAAGAGGGAGAATGCTGGCAGCTGGGATTCTGGGCTGGAAAAGGAGCAAATATTATAGACCTATTCTACACATCTCCAAAAGTCCTGAAACTTCACGGAAGCTATATATAAAAAATACTGAGCGCAAGAAGTTCCAGAGGGGGCCCACACCCTGGCCACGAGGGTGGGGGCGCGCCCTACCCCCTGGACGCGCCCCCTGCCTTGTGGGCCCCCTGGTGGCCCTCCCATGCCCATCTTCTGCTATATGGAGTCTTTCGTTGAGAAAAAAAAATCATAAGAAAGCTTCCGGGACAAGACTCCACCGCCACGAGGCGGAACCAATCTAGGGCCCTGGCGGAGCTGTTTTGCCGGGGACACTTCCCTCCGGGAGGGGGAAATCATCGCCATCGTCATCACTAACGCTCCTCTCATGGGGAGGGGGCCAATCTCCATCAACATCTTCACCGACACCATCTCCTCTCAAACCCTAGTTCATCTCTTGTATCCAATTCTTGTCTCTAAGTCTGGGATTGGTACCTGTAGGTTGCTAGTAGTGTTGATTACTCCTTGTAGTTGATGCTAGCCGGTTTATTTGGTGGAAGATCATATGTTCAGATCCTATATGAATATTAATACCCCTCTGATTATGAACATTAATATGCTTTATGAGTAGTTACGTTTGTTCCTAAGGACATGGGAGAAGTCTTGCTATTAGTAGTCATGTGAATTTGGTATTTGTTCGATATTTTGATGAGATGTATGTTGTCTCTCCTCTAGTGGTGTTATGTGAACGTCGACTACATGACACTTCACCATTATTTGGGCCTAGAGGAAGGCATTGGGAAGTAATAAGTATATGATGGGTTGCTAGAGTGACAAAAGCTTAAACCCTACTTTATAAGTTGCTTCGTAAGGGGCTGATTTGGATCCATATGTTTCATGCTATGGTTAGGTTTACCTTAATAGTTCTGTTGTAGTTGCGGATGCTTGCAATGGGGGTTAATCATAAGTGGGATGGTTGTCCAAGTAAGGACAGTACCCAAGCTCCGGTTCACCCACACATCAGATTATCAAAGTACCGAATGCGAATCATATGAACGTGATGAAAACTAGCTTGACGATATTCCTGTGTGTCCTCGGGAGCGCTTTCCTTCATATAAGAGTTTGCCCAGGCTTGTCCTTTGCTACAAAAAGGATTGGGCCATCTTGCTGCACCTTATTTACTTTTATTACTTGTTGCTCGTTACAATTTATCTTATCACAAAACTATCTGTTATCGATAATTTCAGTGCTTGCAGAGAATACCTTGCTGAAAACCGCTTATCATTTCCTTGTGCTCCTCGTTGGGTTCAACACTCTTACTTATCGAAAGGACTACTATAGATCCCCTGCACTTGTGGGTCATCAAGACTCTTTTCTGGCACCGTTGCCGAGGAGTGAAGCACCTTTGGTAGGTGGAATTTTGTAAGGAAAAATTTATATAGTGTGTTGAAATTTACTATCACTTGTTACTGTGGAAAGTAATCCTCTGAGGGGCTTGTTAGGGGTATCTTCACCCCAACCAGTAGAGAAAAGAGTTGCTCCTCAACCTACTGAACCTACTAAACCTACTGAAAATGAAAATGTCTACTTTGAAATTCCTTCAGGTATGATAGAAAAACTGCTAGCTAATCCTTTTGCAGGAGATGGAACATTACATCCTGATGAGCATCTAATATATGTGGATGAAGTTTGTGGATTATTTAAGCTTGCAGGTATGCCCGATGATGTTATCAATAAGAAGATCTTCCCTTTATCTTTGAAGGGAGATGCATTGACATGGTATAGGCTATGTGATGATATGGGATCATGGAACTACAAACGATTGAAATTGGAATTTCATCAGAAGTTTTATCCTATGCATCTTGTTCATCGTGATCGCAATTATATATATAATTTTTGGCCTCGCGAAGGAGAAAGCATCACTCAAGCTTGGGGGAGGCTTAAATCAATGTTATATTCATGCCCCAATCATGAGCTCTCAAGAGAAATGATTATCCAAAAAAATTATGCTCGGCTTTCTGATAACAATCGCACCATGCTCGATACTTCTTGTGCTGGCTCTTTTATGATGAAGACTATTGAATTCAAATGGGATTTATTGGAAAGAATTAAAGGCAACTCTGAAGATTGGGATCTCGACGAAGGTAAGGAGTCAGGTATGACACCTAAGTTTGATTGTATTAAATCTTTTATGGATACTGATGTTTTCCGTAAATTTAGCACTAAATATGGACTTGACTCTGAGATAGTAGCTTCTTTCTGTGAATCTTTTGCTACTCATGTTGATCTCCCTAAGGAGAAGTGCTTTAAATATCATCCTCCCATAGAAGTAAAAGTACCTGCACCTATTAAAGTTGAAGAAAAGACTATCACTTATAATGATCCTATTATTCCTACTGCTTATGTGGAGAAACCACCTATTTCCTGTTAGGATAAAAGATCTTGCTAAAGCTTCAACTGTGGTTCGTAAAAGCAATATTAGAACCTATACACCTCCTGAGCAAGATAAATTTAACCTAATATTGCTATTGTTAAGGATCTCTTGGCTGATAATATTGATAGGCATGTTATTTATTTCTGTGATGAAACTACTAGAATTGCTAAACCTTGTGCTAAAGATAAACATAGACCTGTGGTAGGCATGCCTGTAATTTCCGTTAAAATAAGAGATCATTGTTATCATGGCTTGTGTGATATGGGTGCTAGTGCTAGTGCAATACCTATTGACTTATACAAAGAAATTATGCATGATATTGCACCTGCTGAGTTAGAAGATATTGATGTCACAATTAAACTTGCCAATAGAGATACTATTTCACCAATTGGGATTGTTAGAGATGTTGAAGTCTTGTGTGGGAAAACTAAATATCCTGCTGATTTTCTTGTTCTTGGTTCCCCACAAGATAGCTTTTGTCCCATTATATTTGGTAGACCCTTCTTAAACACTGTTAATGCTAGGATAGACTGCGAAAAGGATGTTGTTACTACTGGTTTAGGTGATATGTCTCATGAGTTCAACTTTTCTAAATTTCGTAGACAACACCGTGAAGAGGAATTGCCTAGTAAAGATGAAATTATTGGTCTTGCTTCTATTGCCGTACCTCCTAGTGATCCTTCAGAACAATATTTGCTAGACCATGAAAATGATATGTTTATGAATGAAAGAAGGGAAATAGATGAGGCATTCTTTAAATAGGGACCTATTCTGAAATAGAACTTGCCTGTTGAAATCTTAGGGGATCCTCCTCCACCCAAGGGTGATCCCGTGTTTGAGCTTAAACCATTGCCTGATACTCTTAAATATGCCTATCTTGATGAAAAGAAGATATATCCTGTTTTTATTAGCGCTAACCTTTCAGAGAAGGAGGAAGAAAAATTATTGAAAACTCTGAAGAAGCATTAGTCCCACTCTATGTCAACACAAAATAAATTTGGAGAAAGATGCCAAATCGGTTATTGATCACCAACAACGGCTGAATCCTAAGATGAAAGAAGTGGTAAGAAAAGAAATACTAAAGCTCCTTGAGGTAGGTATAATTTATCCCGTTGATGATAGTCAGTGGGTAAGTCCTGTCCATTGTGTTCCTAAGAAGGGAGGTATTACTGTCATTCCTAATGATAAAGATGAATTGATTCCGCAAAGAATTATATAGGTTATAGAATGGTAATTGATTTCCGCAAATTAAATAAGGCTACTAAAAAAGATCATTACCCCTTACCTTTCATTGATCAAATGCTAGAAAGATTATCCAAACATACACAATTTTGCTTTCTAGATGGTTATTTTGGTTTCTCTCAAATACTTGTGTCAGCTGATGATCAATCAAAGACCACTTTTACTTGCCCTTTCGGTACTTTTGCTAATAGACATATGCCTTTTGGTTTATGTAATGCACCTGCTACCTTTCAAAGATGCATGATGGCTATATTCTCTGATTTTTGTGAAAAGATTTGTGAGGTATTCATGGATGATTTCTTCGTTTATAGATCCTCTTTCGATGATTGCTTAAGCAACCTTGATCGAGTTTTGCAGAGATGTGAAGAAACTAACCTTGTCTTGAATTGGGAGAAGTGCCAATGAAGGTATTGTCTTGGGGCATAAACTTTCTGAAAGGGGCATTGAAGTTGATAAAGCTAAAGTTAATGCTATTGAAAAGATGCCGTGTCCCAAGGACATCAAAGGTATAAGAAGTTTCTTTGGTCATGCCGACTTTTATAGGAGGTTCATTAAGGACTTCTCAAAAATTTCTCGGCCTCTGACTAATTTATTACAAAAAGATATACCATTCGTCTTTGATGATGATTGTGTAGAAGCATTTGAAATACTTAAGAAAGCATTGATCTCTGCACCTCTTGTTCAGCCACCTGATTGGAATTTACCTTTTGAAATTATGTGTGATGCTAGTGATTATGCTATAGGTGCTGTTCTAGGGCAAAGAGTTGATAAGAAATTAAATGTTATCTAATATGCTAGTAAAACTCTAGATAGTGCCCAGAGAAATTATGCTACTACTGAAAAAGAATTCTTAGCAGTTGTATTTGCTTGTGATAAGTTCAGACCTTATATTGTTGATTCTAAAGTAACTATTCACACTGATCATGCTACTATTAAATATCTTATGGAAAAGAAAGATGCTAAACCTAGACTTATTAGATGGGTTCCCTTGCTACAAGAATTTGATTTGCATATTATTGATAGAAAGGGAGCTGAGAACCCCGTTGCAAACAACTTGTCTAGGTTAGAAAATGTTCTTGATGACCCACTACCTATTGATGATAGCTTTCCTGATGAACAATTAAATGTCATAAATGCTTCTCATACTACTCCATGGTATGCTGATTATGCTAATTACATTATTGCTAAATTTATACCACCTAGTTTCACATACCAGCAGAAGAAAAGGTTTTTCTATGATTTAAGACATTACTTTTGGGATGACCCACATCTTTATAAAGGAGTAGATGGTGTTATTTGACGTTGTGTACCTGAGCATAAACAGGAACAGATCCTACGCAAGTGTCACTCCGAAGCTTATGGAGGACACCACGCTGGAGATAGAACTGCACACAAGGTATTGCAGTCCGGTTTTTATTGGCCTACTCTCTTCAAGGATGCCCTTAAGTTTGTCTTATCTTGTGATGAATGTCAAAGAATCGGTAATATTAGTAGACGTCAAGAAATGCCTATGAATTATTCACTTGTTATTGAACCATTTGATGTTTGGGGCTTTGATTATATGGGACCTTTTCCTGCCTCTAATGGATACACACATATTTTAGTTGCTGTTAATTACGTTACTAAGTGGGTAGAAGCTATTCCAACTAGTAGTGTTAATCATAACACCTCTATTAAGATGCTTAAAGATGTTATTTTTCTGAGGTTTGGGGTCCCTAGATATTTAATGACTGATGGTGGTTCACATTTTATTCATGGTGCTTTCCGTAAAATGCTTGCTAAGTATGATGTTAATCATAGAATTGCATCTCCTTATCACCCACAGTCTAGTGGTCAAGTAGAATTGAGTAATAGAGAACTCAAATTAATTTTGCAGAAGACTATTAATAGATCTAGAAAGAATTGGTCCAAAAAACTTGATGATGCATTATGGGCCTATAGAACTGCATATAAAAATCCTATGGGTATGTATCCGTATAAAATGGTTTATGGAAAAGCATGTCACTTACCTCTCGAACTAGAACATAAGGCTTATTGGGCTATTAAAGAGCTCAATTATGATTTCAAACTTGCCGGTGAGAAGAGGTTATATGACATTAGCTCAATTCATGAATAGAGAACCCAAGCCTATGAGAATGCCAAATTGTTTAAAGAAAAAGTTAAAAGATGGCATGACAAAAGGATACAAAAGCGTGAGTTTTATGTAGGCGATTATGTATTGCTATACAACTCTCTTTTAAGATTTTTTGCAGGAAAACTTCTCTGTAAATGGGAAGGTCCTTACGTTATCGAGGAGGTCTATCGTTCCGGTGCCATAAAAATCAACAACTTAGAAGGCACAAATCCGAAGGTGGTGAACGGTCAAAGAATCAAACATTATATCTCAGGTAATCCTATAAATGTTGAAACCAATGTTATTGAAACCGTAACCCCGGAGGAATACATAAGGGACACTTTCCGGAACGTTTCAGACTCTGAAAAGGAATAGATATGTGGTATGGTAAGTAAACTGACTCCAAAATAGTTCTAATGGCAATTTCTCTCCGTTTTGGAATATTTAGAAAAATAGAAAAATAAGAAGCAGTCCGGGAAGGACACGAGGGCTGCATGAGGTGGAGGGCGTGCCCTACCCCCCTGGGCGCGCCCCCGTGCCTCATGGGCACCTCGTGCGCTCTCCGGACTCTGTTTTCTTGCACGTTACGTATTTTGGTCGGTAAAATTCATTATATTATCTCCCGGAGGTTTTGACTCATGTATCTTGCAAATATCTCCCATCTTTGTTTCGAGCTGTTTTTCTGACAGATCTAGGTCGTCATGTCGTCTTCAAGTGCCCCCAAGGACAAGTTCTTCGAGAAGGTCATCAACCCCTACCTCGTGGAGGTGCTGCAACACCCTCAAACCATTGAGATGTGTGAGGGGTTGTTGCACACCCGCGATGTCGAGGGACCAAGGAAGACCGGAAGCACGGAGGCAAGGCTCAAGGCATTGGAGCAACAAGTTTTCAAGTGTCAGGAGATGGTGGAGCGTGGACTCGACTCCAATCACATTATGATCACGGAGTTCACCAACAACCACAAGCTGGACGTCAAGGACATTGGGGAGGCCATCTTCAAGCTTCATGAGAAAATCGAGCACCTCCAAGCCCAGATCTATGACCTGCAAAACCAAAACAGTGAGTATGAATATAGATTCAAAAGGATTAGTTTGGCTGCAGATTTGAGGATTCAGGAGACTCGATCATCCTTCTATGATGGTGAGCCTATGCCTTGGAAGAGGGACGACAAGCCTACATCATCAACAACTCCAACTCCTTCACCAGCAAAAGAGATATAATTACATGGGTATGGGCACTCCCCTTGGCAACTGCCAAGCTTGGGGGAGGTGCCCCGGTATCGTATCACCATCACATTTATCTTTACCGTTTTTCTTAGTTTGATCCTTTTCGTAATATCTTGATCTAGTAGAATAAAGTTTTTGGTATGATCTAGTTTTGAGTTTTGCTTGATGATCCCTCTATGTAATCAAGTTCGTGAGCTATATAATAAAGATTAGTGTTGAGTCAAGGGCTTGATGATTTTGCTATGATCTTGAGGGAATAAAATAAAAGAGAAGAAATAAAAAGAAATAGAAGAGATCATATGGATCTTATGGAGAGTAATGAGCAGTATAATGATTAAAAGTTGTTGAGAGTTGACAAACATAGTTTTGGTCATCGTTGCAATTAATAGGAAGTAATAAAGAAAGAGAGGTCTTCACATATAAATACACTATCTTGGACACCTTTTATGATTGTGAGCACTCATTAAAATATGACATGCTAAAGAGTTGACGTTGGACAAGGAAGACAACGTAATGGGTTATGTTTTCTTACATCTGAGATAAATTATATTGTCATGGCTCATCCAACATGATTGAGCTTGCCTTTTCCCCTCATGCTAGCCAAATTCTTTACACCAAGTATAGATACTACTTGTGCTTCCAAATATCCCTAAACCCAGTTTTGCCATGAGAGTCCACCATATCTACCCATGGATTGAGTAAGATCCTTCAAGTAAGTTGTCATCGATGCAAGCAATAAAAATTGCTCTCTAAATATGTATGACTTATTAGTGTGGGAGAAAATAAGCTTTATACGATCTTGTGATATGGAAGAAATAAAAGCGACAGACTGCATAATAAAGGTCCATATCACAAGTGGCAATATAAAGTGATGTTCTTTCGCATTAAGATTTTGTGCATCCAACTATAAAAGCGCATGACAACCTCTGCTTCCCTCTGCGAAGGGCCTATCTTTTACTTTTATCTTCTACCTTATATAAGAGTCATGGTGATCTTCACCTTTCCTTTTACATTTTATCCTTTGGCAAGCACAATATGTTGGAAAGATCCTGATATATATGGCTAATTAGACATGAGTTTTCATGAACTATTATTGTTGACATTACCCTTGAGGTAAAATGTTGGGAGGCAAAACTATAAGCCCCTATCTTTCTCCGTGTTCGATTAAAACCCCATACCCATCAGTATTGCGTGAGTGTTAGAAATTGTGAAAGACTATATGATAGTTGAGTATGTGGACTTGCTAAAAATCTCTTATATTGACTCTTTCCTATGTTATGATAAATTGCATGTAACATCCCAAAATTCTAAATTTTGGAATGTTATAATAAATAGATAGATTTGATTGATTGTGTGAAATTGAGTGAAATTCGAAACCTTTTTGAAAGTTAAATGAGAGGGAATAAAAGGACTTTCCCAAACTTTCATTTTGCATTCGTGATCTCCGTGAATTCAAATTCTTTTCACCACGAAACCCTGGAGAGAAGATGACGTGACTTCTTCCATTTATTTAAATGACAAGGGGCGTTGAAAATATTTGAATTTCATTTGGAAAATATTTCCAATTCTGAAACTTTATGCAACTCAATGATTTTCACGAGAGGAGATAAAATGACTTCTTCAAATTATATGAAATATAAGTTGGGAGTTTCAGAGGATCAAATTCCAAGTCTTTTGGAATTATTTTTCAATTTGGAATTATTTGGATTTTATTCAAATTATTTTTCTCCAAAAATAAAATATATAGAAAATAGGGTAACATGATTCCCTACATCATAAAATTGGAGATAAATAAATTTGAATTAATTTTGGTATTTGTAAAATGATTTTTATTGGATTTTATTAAACCAGTAGCACTCTTTGAATTATCTGAATTTTTGTGGATTTTATTTGGCATTATAAAAATGTTCATGTCGTAGAAAATCTTTTCCTGAAAATTATGATATATAATATGCCTATATAAAATTTTTATTTTATTTTTGTTATTCGGTTTTCCTTCTATTTCTATGAAAAAAACTGTACATGCGGCCCATATTTATTTATCGCCTACATGCGCAATATAGTAGCTTCTGGCGCCCCATTGTTTTTTTTCTCTCCTAAATGGGCCAGGCCCAGTCAGCCTTTTTATTTATTTTATTATTATTTTTTTAAGGCCGAATTTTGTAAAAAAAAACCGCATCCGCAGCATGCGCGTGCGGCCGGCCGAAGGCCTTTAGGCCCATGCGATGCGAGCGTCTCTTTTCATCTGTGTTTTGTATATTTTCGTCTATGTTTAGTTCCACATTGCCTAGCCTTTGACCCCTAAGCCTCTTTTCTACCAATAAATATAGACCCATAGAGCCTCCAAAAATCATTCGATTCGGGTTAAATCAATATTTTGGTTTGACTAGATTCATTTAAGAAAAATATTTTTTTCCTCTCCGGCGCGACTTCTGGAAGATTGTCTCTTCTCTCCAAAGTCATCTTTTCTTTGTCTTATAAAGGTATCTTTCTTTGTTTTTTTTCTTCTTCTTATACTTCTGTAGTTTATTATTTTTAGACTAATACAATAGAATAATTAGATTCTCAATTAGTCTACGTATTTATACGTTAGACCTTAACCATAGTTATTTTTCTTTCGTAAAACAGTTTGGCCCTGATTTTTCAAATAGCCATAAATTTTCACTCGTTTATCCAAATTAGATGAAACCAACGCCTATAGCTTCGTCTTGTTTCTACCTATCTAGTGAACCTGTCACATCAAATTTTTGAAATTTTCAAATTTCAAATTTTGTTCAGATTTATATTCAAACTTCTTTTGGTCATAACTTGAGTTTTATAACTTCGATTTAGTTGATTCTTTTTGCAAATTAAAGCTCTTGACCTAAACTTTTTGATAAGGCCAAATTCACATAATTTTGGTACTGTTAGAAATTGTTTTATGTTGCAAGAGTTATTTGCTGGGTTTTGAAGCTTTCCGAATTGTTTTCTTCTTTCTCCCCGACCTTTTGAGTGATTGCTTATGTGTGGTTACTATTGCTTGCTTACGATAGATTGACCGGAGTGTGACGAGTAGAACTATCAAGAGTTATTAGTGCGAATCATCTTCATCAACATTGCAGGCAAGTTCACACTTTGATCATACCCCTTTATCACCCAGTTTGTATGCATTAGTTCAACCTCAAACATTGCATGAGTAGGATTGATAACATGTGGGTATTGGGAAGTAGTTGATGAGGTAGGAACCTATTGCCCTGCATTCAAACCTTGGGAGTTACTATTACATTATGCTTATATTTCCATGCTATGCTCGTAGACGTGGATTGGGTTTGAGAGTATTTCATGACAGATGTGAGATTGTGAATTAATGCTTTACTTAAGGTGGCAACTTTAACACACATCTGGGTGGATTGAGGCACCTGGGTATTCTAGCGATTCCCTGTCTAGGCACCTGGGTATTCCAGGATTGCCTGTTTTTTTATGGACCGCCACCCAGGCTAAAAGGGATCATGAGATTATTCATACTAGAAACTTCTGTGTGCAGCCACAAGCTATTATGGGCTCTAGCATAGTTGATTAAGTCGTGTGAACTCTTACAGTGGTAGACTAGCAGATGTAGGGGTTGTAGGTGGTACGGTCTACCCATCGTAAGGTGCAAACGCTTCTGAAAGACTATGTCTCGGTCATCCGTTTCTCAAACACTATGTAGTGCGAGAAATCCAACGGAGGAGATCGAGTCTTGTGGGGAAAAGTGTGCAAACCTCTGCAGAGTGTATAAACTAATCATGATTAGCCGTGTCCCCGGTTATGGACGTTTTGAGTATCTAGTACTTGGATTATCATGCGAATCTCATCATGTTACTTTAAATTAATTTTGTTGGGTTTAATGATGTTACTTAATTGAGATTGAGAATGCTGTTAACCATTCTCAATGTTCAACAACCACCATGATAGTTAATTAAAATGTATTCCTTTGCAGTAGGGAAAAATTGGCTTTTCACAAAAACATTATAACCCTAGAGCCTTTCCACCAGCCAAATATGCATGTAGTGATAACCTTTATTCATCATTATCCTCTGGTGTGAATTTGCGAGTACATTCAATGTACTGACCCTCTATGGCTGCAACGTCTCATGTTGCAGGATTTCTTACGACGAGTAAGTCATACGTTAGGGTTACGATTTCTACACTCAACTTTGCCGTTGGTGTTGATGGGAATCCACAACCTTGTTACTTCCGCTATTTGGATTGAGGTAATAGTATTTGCGTTACTTTTACATGGGATTTACCTCTGTTATAAATCCTCGAGTACTGTGTGTGTCAGCATACCAATCCAGGGATGACACTTAAGCACAGAGACTTGATCCATTCGGGTCGGGTCACTACAAGATGGTATCAGAGCACATGTTGACTGTAGGACGTGACCCTAGAAACTGGCAAGCCCATAGCAATGATTTTTCTCTACAACTTTCCCTTTCAAAAAGATCTTTTACCTCCCTTCTCTTTTGAGCTTATTCAAAAATTCCTTTTTAGTGAGACTATACCCTTTTCACCTTTTGACCACTCGAAGATTCGACTGATGAGGCCACTCCAAGAAGTACAAGATATCGGAAAACTGAGACCATTCGGAATGAAGAGGATTTTACCATACATTATAATAATGGAAACTACAACGGTTGAAGACTCCGAAGACTAGGAGAATTGGAAGGCTCTGAAGAATTTCCAGATTTGTATGACCTAGGAAGGCTACCCTTATGGAACTTGGCAGACTATGAAAGTTGTCAATACCTGAGATCAAGGTGTATCAGAGAAAGACTGAAACAAGGAGCATGAGAACTCGAAGTTTTGTCAAACAAAACCCTAAGGCAGGAGATATCAACTATGGAATGATAGCTCATGGGTATGACAAGAGCAGGAACACGGTTATCCGTGATGTTATCGCCCGCTGATGCTATTTGTCACCGTGCTGAGTTAAGGATGCATTTCTTCAGAATGGATTTGATGGAAGAAGGCTGATGGAGCACCTATTAGTAAGATGAAGTTTTAACCTTAGCTGGTGTATCACAAGGATCTGGAGTAGTACATCAAGAAGTTTAAGGTGGAGCTCCATGAAGCCGTATTAGACAAGGAAGCATTTCGTGAAGAACTCAGGAACCAAAAGCTGAAAGTAGCCAAGCTGGAGGAGCTACAACCTCGAGATACCGGAGATTTGTTAGGAATTGAAGGATAGTATGACCATGGTTCATGTAAAGGATGTTGAAACCAGAAGTTTGGAACGCAACTCCAGAATATTAAAGGACGTCACGAGAGACTTCGCGTCAACAGAGTTGATCCGGCAAAAGAACTTGAGAAAGACAAGCATGATCGGAAGCAGCCATTGGAGGCATGAACAAGGCTTGAAGAGTTTGAAGACGTTGAAGATTTATTGACCTTTAGAAGACCAAACCCCTGTTATATACCTACGTTAGATGCGATGTTTGTGAGCTGTCATTTGTTTGATGTTTTTCCCGACAGCCACAAATAAAATCTGTCTTTTCAAAACTTTTGTTTGTATTGTGTGTATCCCTCTCTATCTCTCTTATCTTACCCCAAACCCACATGGACCCAATAGAGGATGAATGGAGATGAGCTTGTATTTTCTGGACCGGTGAGTCAGTTGGAGACAGACCGATGGATTCAGAACATGGAGGGTCACATGGAGAATAACCCTATAGTCGGAAAGGATATGACCCAGCATGCTCTTCAGTGCTTTGAAAGAGGTGCTGCTACTTGGTGGAGGATGTACCAAACCATCAACGGATGGCAAGGAGTAACCACATGGAAAGAATTTAAGTTGACTCTGCCAAAGTCTCGGCTTGTGTCCTAGAAGTTGAAGCCTTATGGAAAGGATATGAAGAAACCTTGTGCATGCAAGATTTGTGGAGAAATAGGACACACCCATAAAGAACACAAGGATGAATGCCCTAATTGTGAAGGAAGTCACCCAGTTGAAGAATGCCCAATTAGGCAGATTACTTGTTTCTTGTGTGAAGGGACTACCCACTATCCTGGTCAGTGTCACATTTACCCCATGGTACAACGAACCATCCAGCAGAAGAAAGAAGTAATGAAAGGAGCCCTCATGGAAATTTTAGAAGAAGTTGTGATGAAGGAAGAGATGGAGGACACGCCTAAAAAGACCCGAGTAAACCCTGCACTAAGTCTTGCTATTTATGTGGAGAAGAAGGACACATCTCCCAAAATTGTTTGAATGGGGATCTAGTATAATTCCTGACAGAGGAAGTAGAATATGACCCACAGGAAATAGAAGCCCTGATTGGCATGGAAAGGTCCAGGAAGAGAAGAAGATTGGATTCCAGGAAGGACCTGAGTCATATCACCTGTTATAGGTGCAAGGAGTCAGGGCACTACCTCAAAAATTGCCCAAAAAGGAAACCTCGATACTTGTCAGAAGTAATATGTTTTCGTTGTAATGAAGCAGGGCACTTTGCCAGAGATTGTCCCAAAGAGAAGGAGACTTGTGATAAATAGTTGAGTCTGTGAGAAGTATAGTAGTAGAAGTGAGAACAACTCTTTTGTATCAAGGTATTGAGTTGAGACATGTAATGGAAGAGCGAGAGATTGTAATCATTAGAGAATGAATAAAGTTAGCATCGTTGGTACTGATATGGATTTTATGAGTTGTCACTCTATGAAGAAGAATTTTGGCCATTATGAGGATATCAGAAATATGGTCTATGGAAGATTTGTGCATTTTAAGGGTGGTAGTACCCTGTAAGAACCGTTGACCCCTGGAAAAGATAAGGATACTCTATTGAGTGGATTTCGGACAAAATGAATACGAGTTTTGTCTCGATATGTGTGATGCCCCAAGTGTATGTGGGATGAAGTTGGAGACCGTAAGTTGTTGGACCAAGTGTGATCAAGGAGTCAGAAGAGAATGTTAAGTTGATTCGAGATAGACTAAAGGTAGCTCAGTCCAGGCAGAAGAGTTATGCAGACTAAAAAACGCAAGGAGGTAGTCTATGAAATTGGAGACAGAGCATATCTTCGTGTGACCCCTCTGCGAGGAGTTAAACGATTTGTAGTTAAGGGAAAGTTAGCCCCGAGATTTGTAGGACCATACCGAGTTTTGGAGCGTATGGGAGAAGTGGCCAACAAGTTGGAGTCACCCGAAGGACTGTCAGGAGTTCAAGATGTGTTTCATGTTTCCCAGTTGAAGAAGTGCCATGCAGAGATGGCCAATATTCCCCTGTAAGGACGCTTGACCCTGGAAAGGATAATGATGTGGAATATGGACTCCATAAGTATAAGTTTTTATCTTGGTATGTGGGATATCCCACGAGGATGAAGAGATAAATTACTATTGGATATAAAGGAGGTATGATGTCGGAAATATGGATCAATGGAAACTCCATGATGAGTTTGAGTAATCATGTCCTAGTTTGGTGCCAATAGAAGGAAGGAAGATAATACAATTAGATGGATTTAAGAATACTAGGAAGTTGGAAGTTGGAATAATGATCAGTTGCCCAATGATAAGTTCAAGGACTACAAGTGATGAGATGGGCCATAACCCACAGGCCCCAGGACCTGCCAAGAAGCAAGCACATTCTTGCTGAAGGAAGAACCCTGGAAGAGGATATACCTTTGTCGACAGACGATCTTATAGGAGTAATGCAAAACCTGAGAGTTGTGAAGGAACGATAGATGTTGTTTGGCTTGCAGAATCAATGGACATATCTGAACTTGGTACATGGACAAGAGAAATTCCGCAATGCTTGTGAGGATGACCGAGTGTTACAATGCGAGATTCGCTGAAGCATATACAGGGTAATGATTTGGGTGCGGGATGGATTGATCACCATACCGACTTACTCTTATTATTCGCCTTGCTATATGGGATGATAAATCTGAGTGACTTACCTATAGTAGAGAGACAATGATCAAAACCTTGTTTAAACCTTAGAATGGTATAGCAATTCTTCCCTTGTACAAGGCAGCTTTTGCCAACCGTAGGTTATACGGTGAGGATCAACCCAGACCCATTTCCTGCAGGAGAAACCATAAATTGTTGACCACCATGAGAAATATCGATAGTTGATTAATATTGGCGCCAGACTCGTCAGCTAAGAAGACCCAGTCTCGGAAGAACCTTACCTAGATGAAAGACACAAGAATTGTGGTAAAGGTTATGCCACTACCGGAAGAGCCCGGATAAGGAATTATCCTGAAGATCCAAGAAGACTGACACTGTTAACAATAAAAATGGAGTATATGAGTTTTGATGAAACCATAACAATGCTTCTAAGGGTGGTAGCACCCCAGACCCCGGAGATGATTGATGAAATTTTGAAGAGACCCCGAACCTAACCTATTTCTTCCTAGCCTCTCCGAATCTTGAGGACGAGATTCCTTTTAAGGGTGGTAGGTTTGTAACATCCCAAAATTCTAAATTTTGGAATGTTATAATAAATAGATAGATTTGATTGATTGTGTGAAATTGAGTGAAATTCGAAACCTTTTTGAAAGTTAAATGAGAGGGAATAAAAGGACTTTCCCAAACTTTCATTTTGCATTCGTGATCTCCGTGAATTCAAATTCTTTTCACCACGAAACCCTGGAGAGAAGATGACATGACTTCTTCCATTTATTTAAATGATAAGGGATGTTGAAAATATTTGAATTTCATTTGGAAAAGATTTCCAATTCTGAAACTTTATGCAACTCAATGATTTTCATGAGAGGAGATAAAATGACTTCTTCAAATTATATGAAATATGAGTTGGGAGTTTCAAAGGATCAAATTCCAAGTCTTTTGGAATTATTTTTCAATTTGGAGTTATTTGGATTTTATTCAAATTATTTTTCTCCAAAAATAAAATATACAGAAAATAGGGTAACATGATTCCCTACATCATAAAATTGGAGAGAAATAAATTTGAATTAATTTTCGTATTTGTAAAATGATTTTTATTGGATTCTATTAATCCAGTAGCACTCTTTGAATTATCTGAATTTGTGTGGATTTTATTTGGCATTATAAAAATGTTCATATCGTAGAAAATCTTTTTCCGAAAATTTTGATATATAATATGTCGATATAAAATTTTCACTTTATTTTTGTTATTCGGTTTTCCTTCTGTTTCTAAAAAAACAAAAAAACTGTACGTGCGGCCCGTATTTATTTATCGCCTACATGCGCAGTATAGTAGCTTCTGGTGCCCCATTGTTTTTTTCTCTCTTAAATGGGCCAGGCCCAGTCAGCCTTTTTATTTATTTATTTTTATTTTTTAAGGCCGAATTTTGTAAAAAAAAACGCAGCCGCAGCATGCGCGTGCGGCCGGCCGAAGGCCTTTAGGCCCATGCGATGCGAGCATCTCTTTTCATCTGTGTTTTGTATATTTTCGTCTATGTTTAGTCCCACATTGCCTAGCCTTTGACCCCTAAGCCTCTTTTCTACCAATAAATATAGACCCATAGAGCCTCCAAAAATCATCCGATTCGGATTAAATGAATATTTTGGTTTGACTAGATTCATTTAAGAAAAATATTTTTTTCCTCTCCGGCGCGACTTCTGGAAAATTGTCTCTTCTCTCCAAAGTCATCTTTTCTCTGTCTTATAAAGGTACCTTTCTTTGTTTTTTTCTTCTTCTTATACTTCCGTAGTTTATTATTTTTAGACTAATACGATAGAATAATTAGATTATCAATTAGTCTACGTATTTATACGTTAGACCTTAACCGTAGTTATTTTTCTTTCGTAAAACAGACTGGCCCTGATTTTTCATATAGCCATAACTTTTCACTCGTTTATCCAAATTAGATGAAACCAACGCCTATAGCTTCGTCTTGTTTCTACCTATCCAGTGAACCTGTCACATCAACTTTTTGAAATTTTAAAATTTCGAATTTTGTTCAGATTTATATTCAAACTTCTTTTGATCATAACTTGAGTTTTATAACTTCGATTTAGTTGATTCTTTTTGCAAATGAAAGCTCTTGACCTAAACTTTCTGATAAGGCCAAATTCACATAATTTTGGTACTGTTAGAAATTGTTTTATGTTGCAAGAGTTATTTGCTGGGTTTTGAAGCTTTCCGAATTGTTTTCTTCTTTCTCTCTGACCTTTTGAGTGATTGCTTATGTGTGGTTACTATTGCTTGCTTACGATAGATTGACCAGAGTGTGACGAGTAGAACTATCAAGAGTTATCAGTGCGAATCATCTTCATCAACATTGCAGGCAAGTTCACACTTTGATCATACCCCTTTATCACCCAGTTTTTATGCATTAGTTCAACCTCAAACATTGCATGATTAGGATTGATAGCATGTGGGTATTGGGAAGTAGTTGATGAGGTAGGAACCTATTGCCCTGCATTCAAACCTTGGGAGTTACTATTACGTTATGCTTATATTGCCATGCTATGCTCGTAGACGTGGATTGGGTTTGAGAGTATTTCATGACAGATGTGAGATTGTTAATTAATGGTTTACTTAAGGTGGCAACTTTAACACACATCTGGGTGGATTGAGGCACCTGGGTATTCCAGCGATTGACTGTCTAGGCACCTGGGTATTCCAGGATTGCCTATTTTTTTTATGGACCACCACCCAAGCTAAAAGGGATCATGAGATTATTCATACTAGAAAATTCCGTGTGTAGCCACAAGCTATTATGGGCTCTAGCATAGTTGATTAAGTCGTGTGAACTCTTACAGTGGTAGACTAGCAGATGTAGGGGTTGTACGTGGTACGGTCTACCCATCGTAAGGTGGAAACGCTTTTGAGAGACTATGTCTCGGTCATCTGTTTCTCAAACACCATGTAGTGTGAGAAATCCAACGGAGGAGATCATGTCTTGTGGGGAAAAGTGCGCAAACCTCTGCAGAGTGTATAAACTAATCATGATTAGCCGTGTCCCCGGTTATGGATGTTTTGAGTATCTAGTACTTGGATTATCATGTGAATCTCATCATGTTACTTTAAATTAATTTTGTTGGGTTTAATGATGTTACTTAATTGGGGTTGAGAATGCTGTCAACCATTCTCAATGTTCAACAACCACCATGATAGTTAATTAAAATGTATTCCTTTGCAGTAGGGAAAAATTGGCTTTTGGAAAAAGATTATAACCCTAGAGCCTTTCCACCAGCCAAATATGCATGTAGTGATATCCTTTATTCATCATTATCCTCTCGTGTGAATTTGCGAGTACATTCAATGTACTGACCCTCTGTGGCTGCAACGTCTCATGTTGCAGGATTTCTTACGACGGGTAAGTGATACGTTAGGGTTATGATTTCTACACTCAACTTTGCCGTTGGTGTTGATGGGAATCCACAACCTTGTTACTTCCGCTATTTGGATTGAGGTAATAGTATTTGCGTTACTTTTACATGTGATTTACCTCTGTTATAAATCCTCGAGTACTGTGTGTGTCAGCATACCGATCTAGGGATGACACTTAAGCACAGAGACTTGATCCATTCGGGTCGGGTCGCTACATTGCAATTGCTTCAATGACTGAGATTATAGTTTGTTAGTTTTCAATGAAGTTTATGATTCATACTTGAAATTGTGATTGAACTGTTACTCTATTATAAGAGATCATATGACAATAATTATATAAATTGTTGTTCTAAGAATGATCATGATGCCCTCATGTCCGTATTTTATTTTTATCGACACCTCTATCTCTAAACATGTGGACATATTTTTCAATTTCGGCTTTCGCTTGAGGACAAGCGAGGTCTAATCTTGGGGGAGTTGATACGTCCATTTTGCATCATGCTTTTATATCGATATTTATTGCATTATGGGCTATTATTACACATTATGTCACAATACTTATGCCTGTTCTCTCTTATTTTACAAGGTTTACATAAAGAGGGAGAATGCCGGCAGCTGGGATTCTGGGTTGGAAAAGGAGCAAATATTACAGACCTATTCTGCACATCTCCAAAAGTCCTGAAACTTCATGGAAACTATTTTCAGAATATATAAAAAATACTGAGCGCAAGAAGTTCCAGAGGGGGCCCACACCCAGGCCACGAGGGTGGGGGGCGCGCCCTACCCCCCTGGGCGTGCCCCCTGCCTTGTGGGCCCCCTGGTGGCCCTCCGATGCCCATCTTCTGCTATATGGAGTCTTTCGTTGAGAAAAATCATAAGCAAGCTTTCGGGACGAGACTCCGCCGCCACGAGGCGGAACAAATCTAGGGCTCTAGCGGAGCTGTTCTGCCAGGGACACTTCCCTCCGGGACGGGGAAATCATCGCCATCGTCATCACCAACGCTCTTTTCATTGGGAGGGGGCCAATATCCATTAACATCTTCACCAGCACCATCTCCTCTCAAACCCTAGTTCATCTCTTGTATCCAATTCTTGTCTCTAAGTCTGGGATTGGTACCTGTAGGTTGCTAGTAGTGTTGATTACTCCTTGTAGTTGATGCTAGCCGGTTTATTTGGTGAAAGATCATATGTTCAGATCCTGTATGCATATTAATACCCCTCTGATTATGAACATTAATATGCTTTGTGAGTAGTTAAGTTTGTTCCAGAGGACATGGGAGAAGTCTTGCTATTAGTAGTCATGTGAATTTGGTATTCGTTTGATATTTTGATGAGATGTATGTTGTCTCTCCTCTAGTGGTATTATGTGAACGTCGACTACATGACACTTCACCATTATTTGGTCCCAAAGGAAGGCATTGGGAAGTAATAAGTAGATGATGGGTTGCTAGAGTGACATAAGCTTAAACCCTAGTTTATGTGTTGCCTCGTAAGGGGCTGATTTGGATCCATATGTTTCATGCTATGGTTAGGTTTACCTTAATACTTCTGTTGTACTTGCGGATGCTTGCAATGGGGGTTAATCATAAGTGGGATGCTTGTCCAAGTAAGGACATCACCCAAGCACCGGTCCACCCACATATCAGATTATCAAAGTACCGAGTGATGAAGCTATGTACCTAGGGTGGGGGCATGGACCTGTCCTAAGGAGCCCTACCCAAGGACATCCCTGGAAGAAGTCACCTTTCAATCGACTTGAAGGTATCCCACTCGACAGATTCAAGACACTCGACCAGGAGGCTACCACTCGACTACGATGCCAACCACTCGACTGACAGGAGATCTAAAGCCACTCCGCAAGCAAACGGTCGGCCATTAAGTAGTCTTTATGGTCATCATAGCACTTTATTAGGGACGTTACCAGTAACGCCCAGTATTAATGTATTTTAACCCTGCGTTACTGAGGACCGGAGGGGTCTGGCGAACTCTATATAAGCCACCCCCTCCTCAGTAGCAGGGGTTGGCACCCCTGTAATTCATACACACATAATCCAGTCGACCGCCTCCAGGCACCGAGACGTAGGGCTGTTATTTCCTCCGCGAAGGGCCTGAACTCGTACATCCTGGTGTATTTACAACTTCTCCATAGCTGAGACCTAGCCTCTCCATACATACCCCTACCTCACTGTCAGAGTTAGAACCACGACAGTTGGCGCCCACCGTGGGGCAAGAGTCTTAGCGCCTAGTTGGAGAAGTTGCGATTTTTCCGATCCCTTTGATCATGTTTTCGTGCGGAGATTTGGTGGAGGGCCGCGAGATCCGTCTCGGCGCACTCACGTTCGTCGCCGATGACTCCGCTTGGCTTCAGGAGGCTCCACTCGACATCGACGCCCTCGCCGTCCGCGATGCGACGCACTTCTGCGCATGTGTTCGTGGCGTCCTCCTACGGCAGCCGTCGACCCAGTATCGGTCGACTCCCGTGTCATCTTCCCGCCCTGTCTCCCACCGGCGCAAGCGCTCCGGCCGGTCGAGACTTCAGAGGTGGGTGAGGCATGCCGTGGCCCGCCAGTCGGCAGCCCCACAAGTCGCGGCAATCGAGCCCGACGAATCCCTCTACGGCCTGTTCGACCTGTCAACTGGCTTCGCGGAGACCGCATCCGAGTGCGGCAGCAGCGACCCAATGGCTGAGGTTCTGGCGGTCGATGGAGCACACAGTCATCCCAGTTTCCCTCGCACCGATGGAGGCGCAGGTGGAGGCGACCCGTCGCATCCCCACGATGAGTATCTCCCCGAACCTCTCACGTCATTGCAGCGAGAGGAGCTTCGCCGCCGGAACATGGATGCACTCCACACTCCTATCGTCGGAGAAACCCCCGAGGCCCGGGCCTTGGAGGACGCGCGCTTGGCTAACTTGGCCGAGCGCACTCGACTGGAGAATCTCCAGCGAATACTCGACGAGCAAGCGCGTCAGCGAGCTCCAGAGTCCAGTCGACGTCAGCTCTTCCCGCCTACTCAGGTATATCGAACCCCAGTTCAGAATTTGGCAGCCGCGGCCCGTATAGCAGAATCGATTCAGCCCTCCCAGTCAGAGGCTGGCAGGGGCTTGTTGCAAATCAGAGCGTTGCTCTGGGCAGCGGGAAACCAGAATTCCGCTGTTTCTCAGTCGCGGAATAGGATCCACAATCGATCCGTTGCAACGGATACAGTCCAGTCTGCTCACAGCCCAAGATCGCCCTCGAGGCGCGAGGGACGCGGAGACCGGCACGATCAGTACAGAAGAAATGAGCAATATGATCACCGGTTCGATCGATGTCGAGTGCCAACCCCTTCCCCGAGGAGTGGGTCATATGCGCCCCGACAGCAGGATGACAGACACCCTCATAGTGTTGGGCGGAGAGTTCCAGTCGACCCCAGGGACCCAGGCTTTGATGCGAGGTCCATCCTCGTTCAGGGTCTGGTTGACAGGAACAGAGCTCACCGAGAAGGCCACGACAGGGATGCGCCTGCCAGCAGCAGAGTACGTGTTTCGGGGCCAGAATGTTTCAGTCGAGCCATCAGGGCCGCAGTGATTCCTCCCAACTTCCGGTTGGCGACTAGAGTCAGCAAGTTCACCGGCGAGTCTAAGCCTGACACTTGGCTCGAAGATTACCGAGTGGCTGTCCAGATTGGGGGCGGCAATGACGAGGTGGCTATGAAGCATTTGCCTCTCCTGTTAGAGGGCTCAGCCAGAGCGTGGCTGAATCAGTTAGCACCCAGCAGCATCTACACTTGGGAGGATCTCTCTCGAGTGTTTGTCACGACCTTTGAAGGAACATGCAAGTGACCAGCAGGCCTTACAGAATTGCGGTCTTGCATGCAGAAACCGAGTGAAACTCTGAGGGATTACATCCAGAGGTGGATCACTTTGCATCACACAGTTGAGAATGTACCAGATCACCAAGCACTTTGTGCCTTTAAAGAAGGCGTCAAGAACAGAGAGTTGAACTTGAAGTTCGGTCGGACCGGAGAAATGTCTCTGAATCGGATGATGGAAATTGCCACCAAATACGCTAACGGAGAAGATGAAGATCGACTCCGGAGTGGCAAGCAGAAAGCAGTCGCCCAGGAAACCGGAGGCAATTCCAGTCGGAAGCAGAAGCGGAAGGCCGAGCCAGCCGCTCCTGGGGAGACCCTGGCCGTAACCCAGGGAAAATTCAAGGGGAAACCCAAGGGGCCCTGGAACCCCAAGAAAGTCAAGGATCAAGATGGAAATGATGTTTTGGATCTTCCATGTCACATCCACACCAAGAAAGATGAAGAGGGTAACCTTATTTACCCAAAGCATACCACTCGACAGTGTCGGCTCCTGATCCAGCAGTTTCAGGGCAAGCAGTCCAAAGACAAGGAAAAAGAGTCAGACAGAGTTGAGGACAAAGAAGATAGTGACGATGGATACCCCCAAGTCAATTCCACCTTGATGATTTTTGCTGATGTCGAAAGCAAAAGTCGACTGAAAGTCATTAACCGTGAAGTGAATATGGTTGCCCCGGCAACACCCAGCTACCTGAAGTGGTCTCAGACTGCCATCACGTTCGACCAATCCGATCACCCTGCGCACATTGCCACCCCTGGGAGGCAAGCTCTGGTGGTCGATCCAATTGTCGAAGGCACTCGACTGACCAAAGTCCTGATGGATGGTGGCAGCAGCCTGGACATACTATATGCAGAAACGTTGAAAGGGATGGGCATTCCGATGTCCAGGCTCAGTGCCAGCAACATGAGTTTCCATGGAGTCATTCCTGGAAAGAAAGCCGAGTCACTCGGCCAGATTGCTCTCGATGTGGTTTTCGGTGATTCAAAGAATTACCGCAAGGAAAAGTTGACATTCGAGGTTGTGGACTTCCAAAGTGCTTATCATGCTATTCTGGGCCGGCCAGCTTATGCACGCTTCATGGCTCGACCGTGCTATGTGTATCTCAAGTTGAAGATGCCCGGCCCCAGAGGTGTGATCACCGTTACAGGCAATTGGAAGAAAGCAGAGGAGTGTTTTCAGAAAGGATCAAAGATCGCTGATGCTCAGATGTCAGTAGTCGAACTGCAAGAGTACTAGAAGACTGCTGATCCGAGTGAATTGCTGCGGGCCAAGAAGCCAGCTTCAGAATCAGCTTTTCAGTCGTCCGGTGAAACTAAGCCAGTCCACATTCACCCGACCAACCCCGATGCTGCTCCGACTCACATCTCAACGACGCTCGACTCCAAATAGGAAGAAGCGCTCATCCGGTTCCTCCGTGAGAACTGGGACATCTTCGCATGGAAGCCTTCTGACATGCCTAGAGTTCCCAGGGGGCTGGCTGAGCACCGTCTACGAGTCGACCCAAAGTTCAAGCCTGTGAAAGAACATCTTCGATGGTCCGCCGTCCAGAAGAGGAAAACTATTGGCGAGGAGGTGGCTCGGCTCTTAGCAGCGGAGTTCATCCGAGAGATTTACCACTCCGAGTGGCTCGCCAATGTTGTCATGGTCCCCAAGAAGGACAAGTCACTTCGCATGTGCACTGACTTTAAACATATCAATCGGGCCTGCCCGAAAGATCATTTCCCTCTCCCCCGCATCGACCAGGTAGTCGACTCGACCGCGGGGTGTGAGCGTTTGTCTTTTCTAGATGCCTATTCAGGGTACCATCAGATCCGTCTGTATGGACCTGACGAGATCAAAACGGCTTTCATCACCCCATTCGGGTGCTTCTGTTATGTCACCATGCCCTTCGGCCTCAAGAATGCTGGAGCCACGTTCATGAGGATGATTCAGAATTGTTTGCTCACTCAGATCAGTCGGAACGTAGAAGCATACATGGATGATATTGTGGTTAAGTCAAGGAAAGGTTCCGACCTGCTGGCTGACCTTGCCGAAACCTTTGCTAACCTCAGGAGATATGATATCAAGCTCAATCCATCAAAGTGCACATTCGGAGTTCCAGGTGGAAAGTTACTCGGTTTTCTCGTTTCCGAACGAGGAATCGACGCCAATCCCGAGAAACTTGGCGCCATATTCCGGATGAAGCGCCCTGTGCGTGTGCACGATGTCCAGAAGCTTACAGGCTGCTTGGCCGCTCTAAGTCGATTCATTTCTCGTCTCGGTGAAAAGGCGTTGCCTCTTTACCGATTGATGAAGAAGTCTGACAAGTTCGAGTGGACTCCAGAAGCTGATGCAGCGTTTGCAGAGCTCAAAGCCCTGCTCTCCACCCAGCCGGTGCTTGCTGCCCCAATCAGTAAAGAGCCTCTGCTGCTTTACATTGCGGCCACGGGACAAGTTTTCAGTACAGTACTTACGGTCGAGCGGGAAGAAGAAGGAAAGGCCTTCAGAGTTCAGCGCCCAGTATATTATGTGTCTGAAGTTTTGACTCCTTCGAAACAAAGATATCCCCACTACCAGAAGCTTGTATATGGGATTTACATGACCACGAAGAAGGTTGCACACTACTTCTCTGACCATTCCATTACAGTCGTCACCGACGCTCCACTATCAGAGATTTTGCACAACAGAGATGCAACTGGTCGAGTGGCGAAGTGGGCGATTGAACTCCTTTCCCTAGATATCAAGTTTGAAGCAAAGAAGGCTATCAAGTCCCAAGCAATTGCAGATTTCGTCGCCGAGTGGATTGAACAACAGCTTCCGACTCAAGTTCACTCGGAGCACTGGACCATGTTCTTCGATGGATCTAAGATGCTGAATGGTTCCGGTGCTGGGGTAGTATTGGTCTCCCCCCGAGGAGATAAGCTCAGATATGTTCTCCAGATTCACTTTGATTCCTCCAATAATGAAGCAGAATATGAATCACTCTTGTATGGGTTGCGCATGGCCATTTCACTCGGCGTCCGGCGCCTCATGGTCTATGGCAACTCAGATTTGGTGGTTAATCAGGTGATGAAGGAGTGGGACGTCAGAAGCCCAGCTATGACTGGCTACTGCAATGCAGTAAGAAAGCTAGAAAAGAAATTTGAGGGGTTAGAGCTTCATCACATCCCCCGACTGAAAAATCAAGCAGCTGATGATCTGGCAAAGATAGGCTCCAAGAGAGAAGCCATTCCCAGCAATGTATTTTTGGAACACATCCACTCGCCGTCAGTCCAGGAGGATCCTTTTACAGAAGAAGCCCCGCAACCGAAAAGTGCCACAGATCCGACTGAAGTCGAAATTCCTGCTGTGGTCGACCTAGTCATGGAGGTCTTGGCAATCACTCCCGACTGGACGATACCATACATCGCGTATATCTTGAGGAAAGAACTTCCAGAGGACGAAGAAGAGGCTCGAAAGATCGTCCGCCGATCTAAAGCTTTCACAGTCATAAAAGGACAGTTGTATAGAGAAAGCGCAACTGGAATCGGTCAGAAGTGCATAACGCCAGAAGAAGATCAGATAATCCTTGATGATATCCACTCAGGGACCTATGGTCACCATGCGTCCTCTCGGACCATCGCGGCCAAAGCATACCGAGCGGGTTTTTACTGGCCTAGGGCAAACGAAATGGCGAAAGAGATAGTCGACAAGTGTGAAGGCTGCCAGTTCTACTCCAACATGTCGCACAAGCCAGCATCAGCTCTGAAGACCATTCCACTCGTCTGGCCCTTCGCTGTTTGGGGACTGGACATGGTTGGTCCACTGAGAACAGGCAGGAGCGGATTCACACATGTGCTTGTGGCAGTCGACAAGTTCACCAAATGGATTGAAGCCAAGCCTATCAAAAATCTTGATGCTAGCACTGCTATCAGTTTCGTCAGAGAGTTGATATTCAGATATGGGGTCCCGCATAGCATCATCACTGACAATGGGTCAAACTTCGATTCAGACAAGTTCAGAGCTTTTTGCGCCTCTCAAGGCACACGAGTCGACTACGCATCGGTCGCGCATCCCCAGTCGAATGGACAAGCTGAAAGAGCAAATGGTCTAATCCTCAAAGGACTGAAGCCTCGACTGATGCGTGATCTCAAGCACGCAGCAGGCGCTTGGGTCGACAAGCTTCCGTCAGTTTTGTGGGGACTGAGGACCACCCCGAACCGGTCGACTGGAAGAACGCCATTCTTTCTGGTTTACGGAGCCGAAGCCGTCCTGCCGAGTGATCTACTTCACAACGCCCCCAGAGTCGAGCTTTATAACGAAGACGAAGCAGAGCAAGCCCGGCAAGACGCAGTCGACCTCCTAGAGGAGGAGAGGGAAATGGCTATGATCAGATCGACCATCTATCAGCAAGACTTGCGTCGATTCCATGCCAAAAATGTGAAGAGCCGAGCCTTCCAAGAAGGAGATTTGGTCCTCCGAGTGGATCAGCAGAAACCACACAAACTTGCTCCTACTTGGGAGGGCCCCTTCATCGTCACCAGAGTCCTCCATAATGGAGCATATCATCTCTACAACGTTGGTCGCCGGATCGACGAGCCACGAGCTTGGAATGCGGAACTACTCCGCCCATTTTACACTTGAATTCTCACTCGGATGAGGTGTAATAAGAAAAACTTCTGTAGTTTATTTTTATCAAAGACAAGAGTGTCCCAGTTCTTCCTGTAATTGCTATCACTTTTGTTTGTGTACGAAATCCCCCAGTGGGTGGCTCAGCTGCGAATCCGTTTCGCCTAAGTTTGCAAAAAAATCCTACCGAGTGGTGAGCCAGACTCCCACCCGGGGGCTTAGCTGCAGCCCAGTGCTCGCCTAAGTGTTTGAAAATCCTACCGAGTGGAGAGCAAACCTCCCACTCGGAGGCTTAGCTGCAGCCCAGTGCTCGCCTAAGTATTTGAAAACCCTACCGAGTGGTGAGCCGGACTCCCACTCGGAGGCTTAGCTGCAGCCCAGTGCTCGCCTAAGTGTTTGAAAATCCTACCGAGTGGAGAGCAAACCTCCCACTCGGAGGCTTAGCTGCAGCCCAGTGCTCGCCTAAGTGTTTAAAAATCCTACCGAGTGGAGAGCAAACCTCCCACTCGGAGGCTTAGCTGCAGCCCAGAGCTCGCCTAAGTATTTGAAAAC